>NC_057809.1:478304435-478309361 GCF_018294505.1 Triticum aestivum | reverse complement strand
GGCTAATTATAGGCATAAGTGGAGCTAGGAGAGTCCAAATGAGGTGCGGTTTTCGGCCACGCGATCGTGATCGAACGCTCTAGGACATGGAGCAGAGTTTGGTGGGTTTTGGGCCAAATCGGAGGGGTGTTGGGCTGCAACACACACGAGGCCTTTTCGGTCCCTCGGTTAACCGTTGGAGTATCAAACGAAGTCCGAATGGTACGAAACTTGACAGGCGGTCTACCGGTAGTAAACCAAGGCTGCTTGGCAAGTCTCGGTCCAATCCGGAAATGTTTAATCCCCACACATGATAGAAAGCTAGAAAAGACCACCGGAGGAGAACGAAGCGCCGGAATGCAAAACAAACAACGGGAAAAATGCTCGAATGCATGAGACGAACACGTATGCAAATGCAATGCACATGATGACATGATATGAGATGCACGACAATGACAACAACACACGGAGACAAAGACCCGAACCCGAGGAAATAAATATAACTTAATGCCGGAAACGGCAAGAGTTGGAGTACAAATAGGGAAAGTTACATCCGGGGCATTACAACACTCCACCACTACGAAAGGATCTCGTCCCGAGATCTAGGACTGAAAGAACGCCGGGTACTCAGAATGGAGGTGATCCTCGTGTTCCCAGGTAGCTTCACGGTCGGAATGGTGTGACCACTTGACTTTGAGAAATTTGATTGACTTGTTGTGAGTCTTGCGTTCAGTCTCTTCAAGAATAGCCACTGGGTGCTCACGATAAGAGAGATCTTCTTGGAGCTCAATGTCCTCGAAGTTGATGGTGCGGTCAGGAGTCTTGAAGCACTTTCGAAGCTGAGAGACATGGAACACGTCATGAACATTTGCAAAGTTTGAAGGAAGCTCGAGTTGATAGGCGAGGTCGCCTCTCTTGCTGACAATCTTGAAAGGTCCCACGTATCTAGGGGCAAGCTTCCCTTTGATACCGAAGTGACGAGTACCTTTCATAGGAGAGACGCGGAGGTAAACATGATCTCCGATCTCGAAAGCCAAATCACGGTGCTTATTATCATAGTAGCTCTTCTGGCGGGATTGGGCTGCTTTGAGGTTATCACGAATGACTTTGCACATTTCTTCTGCTTCTGTGATTAAGTCATTACCCAGCAGCTGACGTTCACCGGTTTCAGACCAGTTGAGAGGGGTACGACACTTCCTGCCATACATAATTTCAAATGGGGCCTTGCCCGAACTTGCTTGAAAACTATTGTTGTAGGAGAATTCGGCATAAGGAAGACAATCCTCCCACTTCATGCCGAAGGAGATCACACAAGCCCTGAGCATATCTTCAAGAATCTGGTTGACACTCTCGACTTGACCGCTTGTTTGAGGATGGAAAGCTGTGCTGAAGCGGATGTTGGTGCCCATGGCCTTCTGGAAAGAATCCCAAAACTTGGAGGTAAAGATGCTGCCACGGTCTGGAGAGATCACTTGAGGAATACCGTGCAGAGAGACAATGCGAGAGGTATAGAGTTCCGCCAATTGAGCTGCAGTGATCGACTCTTTGATAGGCAGAAAGTGAGCCACTTTGGTGAGTTTGTCGATGACAACGAATATAGCATCATTGCCACGCTTGGACTTTGGAAACCCAGTCATGAAGTCCATTTCAACTTGGTCAAACTTCCATTCTGGAATGGCAAGAGGTTGGAGGAGACCAGCTAGCCTTTGGTGTTCTGCCTTCACTCTTCTGCAGACATCACATTCATTCACGAATTGAGCGATCTCGCGCTTCATTCTAGTCCACCAATAAGCTTGCTTAAGGTCCTGATACATCTTCGTGCTCCCAGGGTGGATGGAGAGGAGGGAATTGTGAGCCTCGTTCATGATCACTTTACGGAGGTCACCTTTGGGCACAACAATACGATCCTCGAAGAAGAGAGTGTCCTTGTCATCAAGGCGGTAGCACTTGTACTTGGACTGACTCTTGGCAATCCCAATCTTCACCTTTTTCACCATAGCATCAAGAAGCTGGGCTTGGCGAATCTGGTCTTCCAAGGTAGGAGAGACTTGAAGGTTGGCGAGGAATCCTTGAGGAACAACTTGCAGATTAAGTTTGCGGAAAGCTTCACAAAGCTCGGGTTGATAAGGCTTGAGAATCAGACTGTTGCAGTAGGCCTTTCTGCTCAAAGCGTCAGCAATCACATTGGCCTTTCCTGGAGTATACTTGATACTCGGATTATACTCTTGAATCATTTCGACCCATCAAGTTTGCCTGAGGTTGAGATTAGGCTGAGTGAAGATGTACTTGAGACTCTTGTGATCAGTGAAAATGTCCACTTTTCTTCCCAATAGAAGATGTCTCCAAGTCAAAAGAGCATGCACAACTGCCGCCAACTCGAGATCATGAGTGGGGTAGTTCTTCTCATTAGGCTTCAGCTGGCGAGTTGTATAAGCAACAACTTTCTTCTCTTGCATCAATACTGCGCTGTCAGGACCCCGACTCAATGCCACATCGATCTAGCATGTAACACCTCATATCACTTTGCGGCCTCACGCACGGTATTCCCACGGGTGTCGCCCTACCTTTACCCGGGACCGTTTGCGCCTTTTGGCACACGTATATGACAGTGTCGCTAGCATCTATATGATAAGGAGCCCGGGCTGACATGGCTAGTCGTAAACCCAAAGTGGCACAAACTTACAGGGACAGGCATCCATGACCCAGCATCGAACGTGTCGGTCATCAACGAGTGAATCCAGGCTGTAGCACTGGGCTAGCAGGACTCCGGTGAACCGGGCTGTAGCGGGCTAACAGGACTCCGGTATTCATCGCGTGACATTTCCCCGAAGGGACAGACACAGGAACGAAGAAGGACACATGCCGGCCAGCCTAAGTGTTCCGGAGCAGTAGCAAGCTACCATTGGAAACACTAGGAGACATTTCCCGGTAAGAGAGGCTACTAAGGATAAACAACTAGATAGTCAGATCCCACACATACCAAGCATTTCAATAACATACACACAATATGCTCGATATGTGCAAACACAACATGGCATCACAACATGACTCTATGACTCATGTATTTATTCATTAGGCTCCGAGGAGCGAGATATTACAAACATAGGTCTCATGACCCAACATTCAGAGTATACAAGTCAAAGCACAAGCGGAAGCTATCATGTCTAAGTACAGACAACTATAAATGAAAAAGGTTGAGAAGCCTGACTATCTACCAGATACTGCCGAGGGCACAAGATCGTAGCTGAGGTAACAAGCTAAACGTCGAAGTCCAAGCAGAACTACTAGTGAGACTGAAGTCTCTCTGCAAAAACATAAAATAGGCAAACGTGAGTACAAATGTACCCAGCAAGACTTACATCAGAACTAACTACATATGCATCATTATCAACAAAGGGGTGGTGGGGTTTAACTGCAGCAAGCCAGCTTTGACTCGGTGGCTATCCTAAACTACGACTGCAAGCGACTCTTTTGAGGTGGCGCACATGAGTCCACATATTCACCATATCAATACACCACTATGGAACCGCTCCCGTCTCCCTACGAGAATGCCATCCATAGCACTCACACTTATCTTGCGTATTTTAGAGTATCCACTTTCACTTGTCTATGAACTGATATAAGCAATCCAGAAGTCCTTTTCCGTGGACACGGCTATTCGAATAGATTAGGTTAACCCTGCAGGGGTGTACTTCTTCATACACGCTCTCACCACTTACCGTCGTTTACACGACATGTACTCGACAACCTTCAAGTGGAAGCCCAACGTGGGTGTCGGCCACGACCTACCTAATCACCTAAGTCTGTAGTCCAGGTTTATCGCCTATTCGGGTTCCATCCATGAGGAGATCCGGCCGGAGTTTCGCTCACAGCCCCAAACGATGTGAACAGGGTTCCCGAGACACCAAACGGGCGCCCGGTACACCATGCCACATGCCTACCGCATCACAGCCCACCCCTACGGTCAGCGCTGCCCACGGCCTCCAGCATACTACAAACACCAGAAACTACTTGCAATTCCTGGACAGAGGAGAAGGGTGATCAAGAAGCCGAGAGGGTCCATTGGTTTCGGGCCCAATGCGTGGTAGTAGCTGAATCATGGATCACAAACACAGAACTCAGTTCCTGAGGACGGCTGCAATGAGACAACCCACCATGTACTCCTACATGGCCTCTCACCGCTACATTTACCAAAACGTGTTCACACACTTAGCTCACACACAGTAGGACATGTTCACACGCCTCTGATTCATCCCCGATGAATCAGACCTGACTCAACTCTAAGCAGTAGCAGGCATGACAAACAAGCAAGAATGAGTAGGCACAACAGGGCTCAAACAACTCCTACCCATGCTAGTGGGTTTCATCTATTTACTGTGGAATGACAGGTCATGCAAAGGATAAAGGGGTTCAGCTACCACAGCAAGTAACAGATGAATCGTTGTTGTCCTAATGCAGTAAAAGAGAGCAGGAGCGAGAGAGTGGGATTGTATCGGAATGAACAAGGGGGTTTTGCTTGCCTGGCACTTCTGAAGATAACATTGAGTCTTCATCAGTGTCAACGATCACAACGTCGGAACATCGTCTACCGGGAGGGAACAAATACCGGCAACAAAGAAGAACACAATCAATGCAATGCACAAAATGATGCATGCTATGACATGGCAATATGAATGTGTTTTGAGCTAATGCAACTAGCAACAGATTAAATGAAGTTGGTTTGAATACAAGATTCAAATTCAAACTCCATATGTGATTATTCAAATGCCATTTAATTGATTTGTGCTATACAGCAGCTATAAGTTGTTCTAACATGCATAAAAATGGTACAGATGGATTCCTTGAATTTTTCTGATAATTTTTCATATATAAATTATTTAATTTGGAGTTACGGTTGAATTACTATGAATTTTTGAAGTTTTGAACATTTTCTGGAATTTCCTGAAT
>NC_057809.1:478295682-478303855 GCF_018294505.1 Triticum aestivum | reverse complement strand
GAGGGGGAGGCTCTGGGTGCGGCAACGGCGAGCGGCGGCGATGAGCTCCGCTCGGGCTGCATGAGAGAGAGAGCAGAGGAGGGGGAAGGGGTCGAGAGAGAGTGCGAGGGGGTTCCAGGGGGTGGCGTGGAGCTGCGGGAGACGTCTAGGAGAGGAGGAGGCAGCCAGGCAGGGAGGAGGTGGCCGGGGCGCGTGGCCGCGCGCGCCACCGAGCAGCTTCGGGGCGAGGGGGAGGAAGACGACAGGGGGAGAAGCGGCGGTGGGCTGGGCCGGCTGGAGGAGCTGGGCCAGGTGGGCTGAGGTGAGCGCCAGGTAGTACTCTGCTCTTTCTATTTTTGTTTTTATTTATCTATTTTGTTCTGTGTTGTTTTAGTTTAGTAATATACTAAACCATTTTATAAAATCCTGAAAATAGTTATGTGGCTAGAACTAAAATATACCAAACCACATAAAATGTTCCAGTAATTATTGGACATATATTATTTATATATCAAATATATATCCAATGCAAATAGCTATTTATTTAATTCAAAGGCCCAAAATAATTAACTCTGAGATACCAAAAATATTGTTTTGAGTTTTACCTCTTTGCAATATTTTCAGAGACTAAGAGGAACATTTTCTTGGACTTCTTTGAGGAGATTTTAATGTTGATCATTTTTAGAAGGTTTCTAAGGCTTTGAAAATTCCTCAATTCAAATTTCATTTGAATTAAAACATGATGCTCACATGAGGTCTAGCCTAGTGCATAACAGGACCAGGATGTGACAACTCACCCCCACTAAACAAAAATCTCGTCCCGAGATTCAAGCGTAGGGTAAGGTGAAGGGGAAACACAACTAGTATAATCTTCACGATCCAGGGTGCACTTCATAAGAGCGTTAATTCGATCACCATCATTGTCTCGAAGTCTTTCTCTGAGAACTCCAACTAACATGACAAGAAGAGGGAAGGAAAACTCTAGAAGAATTAATCTTCTCAAAGAATGAACAACTCAGGATTAACTCACGGAATGGGACATAGCAACATCTCTCGAGCTGAGAGACGAAGCACACCTCTAGAGGAATGGAGTGGAACAGATGACGAAGGTTCACTAGGTAGACAACGATTCCACACCTAAGAAGGTGGTGAACGGTTGTCAACGTAGCGAGGAGTTGAGTTGCCATGATACCTCAACGAGACATCCTGGAGGGGGGGGATGATTCGTAGATATATCCCCTTAAGTGGCAAAAGAATTACCTTTGATTCAGAGATCATTGAAACTCTTTAAACCAGCCTAGGACAATTCTCGAGCGATCGTTTGGAGGGGGTCGGTAGAATGGCATACTCGGACTTGGATGATGTGGATTACCTTGTTGAAGACAATGTAATGGATGAATTTGCTTATCACCGGAAATGGAAGAGACCCATGGTAGAATGGCACATTGGCGGTGCAAGCTGGGAACAAAATGCAAATGCTGGGAATGATTCTGGTAACTGGGGAAGAACCCAACAATAGAGAGTGAATTCACTGTTTGAGAAGGTCATAGCATTGCCGAGGGAACTGAGAGCATC
This sequence comes from Triticum aestivum, assembly GCF_018294505.1. Classification (NCBI taxonomy): domain Eukaryota; kingdom Viridiplantae; phylum Streptophyta; class Magnoliopsida; order Poales; family Poaceae; genus Triticum; species Triticum aestivum. Next base: position 478,302,301 of record NC_057809.1, on the reverse strand, counting down.
CCAATTAGAGCCGATGATAACACGTAGCGCTTGTGCGTGCTCTCAAGAACTTGAGCATTTCCACAATCATCAAGGTTTTATCAACAACCGCGTCAAGGGTGCTGACAACACAACATACTACCATGATGAATAGCGATGGACGATGCAGATGCGAAGGAGGATAACACTTTCTCAGATTTCACCTTAGCGAGGCCAAGCAAATAAAATTTGGATGATCGACCGAGAGACATTTAGCACTCCGCTTCTAATGTTCTCCTTGATGTGCTAGCGTAATCCACCCATAGATATGGTTTGATATCTAGAACATCAAGTAAAAAGGTCGGACTTCGGAACACAGAAATCCATAGGGGCAACTAGGGAGTAATCCTACGAAATCCCTATGGGGAGGTGGCCAACTTCCTCAAACAAGATACTATAATAATAGGTCTACCGGATGGGTGTGTTGGCCACGACATCCACCTTGCCGGTTATTGAGAGACCAATATTATAATTCTTGGGAAATGTTCCAACCATCACATCTGCCTGAGATTCAGATCTGGTTGGTGTCAGGATATCCCAGACTCATCAAGTCTAGAAAGAAAAATGAAAGTTTGCAACACAAATCGACGAGATAATGTTGCGGGATTCTCGGGGAGTGAGCTACGATAGTAAGCTCCAAAACATGAGGTAGTTCTGCTACAAACATGTGAACACGTTGTCCCAGACAAGCATGGCCACGTAGCAGTCTTATAATTAAACACTACCGAGTTCAGGTGGAGAACCATCATCGAGGATATCGAAGTCTTTACGCAAGTCCATGGATTAGATCCCAAGCATAGACTTCTTTTCCTTGAACAAGTCAATCAGTGGCTTAGTGTGCTAGGGACACATATAGAATGAAGGTTGCAAGTCTCCAGACTACAGAATACTTCGCACGTGTGCATGACTGATTTGGGATGATTCCAAAGGAAACAAAACAATCTTTCTCAAATTCACGGCGGCAACTTTCACCAAATGCACGTGTATAAGAGGAAGTCACTCCTTTCATCAAACAAATACTTCATGAGCTAGCATGAAGAAAATGCTTTCAAAAGTTTCCAACACTAGCTTAATGTTCAACAACATCATGGAGGAGATAAGGATGTTGCCAATGGGCTCAACAACAATTCATCTAGGTTTCCTTTTAAAAGGAATTCCATAGTTAAGTGAACACGGTGATAGCATTGGTCAGACCAAGATGTAATGGTGTATGCTCGAGGGATCAACCACGAATAAGACAACATTACGAGCATCGTTGGTACTGATTTGATTTGACGATAGCCCACACTCAAATCAAAGGATTGATAAGATAATAGGTCCAGCAACTGATCACAAGGACCAATCGATGAAGATATCATCTTTCTTCAGCACACCCTACACAAGAATATCCCTTTGGAACGAACTAAGTCAGGCAAGCTTTTATCTTCCAACTCTCCAAGTTGTTGTCTAGCTTAACCAACTAGCTCAGGGATATCTAACACCGATTTTTGGAGAGAAGGTGGTTCACAAGAACCCAACTTGATCACGAGATCAACATAGCGGTCAGGCGACAACCTGGTGATACTTCCGAGAAGAAATTTGGAATATCATGAACCACCGGTATGTTACTAAGCTCGAGAACAATCTTACTTTTCAGGGCAAGACGATATGATCAAATAAGCAAGGATTGGCACTATCCTAACTCACTGATCGGAGAGTGCACCAGAAATAAGGACTAGGTAGCACAATCAACCTTAGGGTGACGATTCAATAATCAACACGCTAAGAATGAGGTTATCGTCCATTTAACTACCAAGCAATGGAGTTGCTAGCAGTATTGATTTCACACGCCATGATTCATTTGTCGGCATTCCGGTTACAATAACACGGAAACCGAGAAATTATCAATGATGATCAGAAGTATTACTGCGTCAAGAATTCATAAGATGGTGTGCAATTCCCATGATATTCCTGATATAAAGATGGTAATACTTCAAGGTAGAACAGACCAGAAGCTGGATTGGCATTTTGATCTGCGGAATACAATTGCTTTGACCCAATCCTAGATATGGATGAGATTCTGGATTTTGTTTCTCCTATTCATTCTGAAATAGAATGGCTTGGCGGACCACAAGGGTAATAGGCATCGACGAACGAATGCACGCATACTCTTGACTATCAATTGATAGGCGAGGGTCGGAAACAACTAAGATGGGACAACTCAAAAGAACATATGATTTTCTGAGTTGTGGATGCATGGATTAGCATGTCGAACGAAGTTCAACATATTTCTTCCGGATAACCCATGCAGAAAGGTAGAACTGGCAGAGCCACAATATATAATGGAGAACTCATCAAGAATAATCCTGGTCTGATATTTCAGTTCAACGAGGAACTTCTGCCATAAGTAGTTCATGGTATTTGGAAGAAGAAGATACCACGAACTTCAAGGACTATCGCAAAGGTTACTAATATCCTAAAGGCACTAGCAATTACTATCAACATGAAGTAGGTAGAGTGAATCTCGGGTTCAAGAACCCAGGAACAGAATACCTATTACTAAGTAGCATCACGGGATGCTTTCGAGAATGATGGCCAGAATCATCACACTGGGAACAGAAATCATGGCTAAATTACTAGATGATCCCCTAAGACACCTAGGGTCATAATAATATCTCCAACATATATGTCAAGGTAACGGAGTACCTCAACTCACTGATTAGTGTGGTTAATCTGGCCCATGGGAACATTGAAACGGGAAGAAAGGATTTGCAAATGCATCAGACTACTTAGAAACCTGGGATGACTCGGACAGCATAACGGCCGTAAATGCTCAGAAAAGATTTGAGACATTCACAAAAATGGTGGCATAACCACTCAGAAGCACAATATCAAGGTTTCGAGATCAACAATTAACATACGGAAGTAGTAGGGACTGAACTGAGACTTAAATCCAACAATCTTATAAGTCCACTGATTAGTAACACGTGATCCTAATAGAAAGAAGAGATAGCCTAGTTCTTAATCCCCGTAGAAGAGAAGATGATGACTCAGATCAGAAGGCCATGAGGTATAAGGAGTAAAAAGAGCCTTACGTTCCATCCCACAATCAATTCCCCTACATATAACTAAAGAATTTCTAGACTCAACATCGACCAGTTTGGCTTGGTAATCCTACAGGCAGTCAAGCTCTGATACCAACGCTGTCAGGACCCCGACTCAATGCCACATCGATCTAGCATGTAACACCTCATATCACTTTGCGGCCTCATGCACAGTATTCCCACGGGTGTCGCCCTACCTTTACCCGGGACCGTTTGCGCCTTTTGGCACACGTATATGACAGTGTCGCTAGCATCTATTTGATAAGGAGCCCGGGCTGACATGGCTAGTCGTAAACCCAAAGTGGCACAAACTTACAGGGACATGCATCCATGACCCAGCATCGAACGTGTCGGTCATCAGCGAGTGAATCCAGGCTGTAGCACTGGGCTAGCAGGACTCCGGTGAACCGGGCTGTAGCGGGCTAACAGGACTCCGGTATTCATCGCGTGCCATTTCCCCGAAGGGACAGACACAGGAACGAAGAAGGACACATGCCGGCCAGCCTAAGTGTTCCGGAGCAGTAGCAAGCTACCATTGGAAACACTAGGAGACATTTCCTGGTAAGAGAGGCTACTAAGGATAAACAACTAGATAGTCAGATCCCACACATACCAAGCATTTCAATAACATACACACAATATGCTCGATATGTGCAAACACAACATGGCATCACAACATGACTCTATGACTCAAGTATTTATTCATTAGGCTCCGAGGAGCGAGATATTACAAACATAGGTCTCATGACCCAACATTCAGAGTATACAAGTCAAAGCACAAGCGGAAGCTATCATGTCTGAGTACAGACAACTATAAATGAAAAAGGCTGAGAAGCCTGACTATCTACCAGATACTGCCGAGGGCACAAGATCGTAGCTGAGGTAACAAGCTAAACGTCGAAGTCCAAGCGGAACTACTAGTGAGACTGAAGTCTCTCTGCAAAAACATAAAATAGGCAAACGTGAGTACAAATGTACCCAGCAAGACTTACATCAGAACTAACTACATATGCATCATTATCAACAAAGGGGTGGTGGGGTTTAACTACAGCAAGCCAGCTTTGACTCGGTGGCTATCCTAAACTACGACTGCAAGCGACTCTTTTGAGGTGGCGCACACGAGTCCACATATTCACCATATCAATACACCACTATGGAACCGCTCCCGTCTCCCTACGAGAATGCCATCCATAGCACTCACACTTATCTTGCGTATTTTAGAGTATCCACTTTCACTTGTCTATGAACTGATATAAGCAATCCAGAAGTCCTTTTCCGTGGACACGGCTATTCGAATAGATTAGGTTAACCCTGCAGGGGTGTACTTCTTCATACACGCTCTCACCACTTACCGTCGTTTACACGACATGTACTCGGCAACCTTCAAGCGGAAGCCCAACGTGGGTGTCGGCCACGACCTACCTAATCACCTAAGTCTCTAGTCCAGGTTTATCGCCTATTCGGGTTCCATCCATGAGGAGATCCGGCCGGAGTTTCGCTCACAGCCCCAAACGATGTGAACAGGGTTCCCTAGACACCAAACGGGCGCCCGGTACACCGTGCCACATGCCTACCGCATCACAGCCCAGCCCTACGGTCAGCGCTGCCCACGGCCTCCAGCATACTACAAACACCAGAAACTACTTGCAATTCCTGGACAGAGGACAAGGGTGATCAAGAAGCCGAGAGGGTCCATTGGTTTCGGGCCCAATGCGTGGTAGTAGCTGAATCATGGATCACAAACACAGAACTCAGTTCCTGAGGACGGCTGCAATGAGACAACCCACCATGTACTCCTACATGGCCTCTCACCGCTACCTTTACCAAAACGTGTTCACACACTTAGCTCACACACAGTAGGACATGTTCACACGCCTCTGATTCATCCCCGATGAATCAGACCTGACTCAACTCTAAGCAGTAGCAGGCATGACAAACAAGCAAGAATGAGTAGGCACAACAGGGCTCAAACAACTCCTACCCATGCTAGTGGGTTTCATCTATTTACTGTGGAATGACAGGTCATGCAAAGGATAAAGGGGTTCAGCTACCGCAACAAGTAACAGATGAATCGTTGTTGTCCTAATGCAGTAAAAGAGAGCAGGAGCGAGAGAGTGGGATTGTATCGGAATGAACTAGGGGGTTTTGCTTGCCTGGCACTTCTGAAGATAACATTGAGTCTTCATCAGTGTCAACGATCACAACGTCGGAACATCGTCTACCGGGAGGGAGCAGATACCGGCAACAAAGAAGAACACAATCAATGCAATGCACAAAATGATGCATGCTATGACATGGCAATATGAATGTGTTTTGAGCTAATGCAACTAGCAACAGATTAAATGAAGTTGGTTTGAATACAAGATTCAAATTCAAACTCCATATGTGATTATTCAAATGCCATTTAATTGATTTGTGCTATACAGCAGCTATAAGTTGTTCTAACATGCATAAAAATGGTACAGATGGATTCCTTGAATTTTTCTGATAATTTTTCATATATAAATTATTTAATTTGGAGTTACGGTTGAATTACTATGAATTTTTGAAGTTTTGAACATTTTCTGGAATTTCCTGAATATTTAGAATTAAAATAATTCCAGGAAATGATTTAACTGCGTCAGCCTGACGCCAGCATGACGTCAGCGAGTCAACGGCCAGGTCCAGGTCAAACCTGACGTGCGGGGTCCACACGTCATTGACACAGGAACTAATCCCGGTCAAACCCAGCGCTGACTGGGGTTTGACCAGGGGTGGGGCCTACTGTCAGTGGCTGTAGGTGGTTTAGTTAGTTGGATTAGCTCCTAATGACGGAGCCACGTCAGCTCCCGCCGGAGTTTCGCCGGCGACGACCATGGCCGACGACGGAGATGCAACGTGTGCTCGCTACGGAGCACCATTCGACGCGTGGTTTGCTCCTACGGGTAGCTGAAGATGCGCCGCATCCAACTGGGCGAGCGGCAGCAGCTGTGGTGGCCGGAGCTCGCCGGAAACGAGCTCGCGGCGGCGTCGGAGTTCGGGCACTGATCGATTCGACGCTATGGTGCGCTACGGGAGAAACTAGTGGGTGCTGCGGGCTCCCGAGGTTGCGGTGAGCACGACGGTGGGCTCGGGAGCGAGCTGCGGTGGCTGTGGCCACGGCCACGCCATGGCCGGCGGTGAGAAGCTCTCGGCCGCGGTGGTAACGGCGGCTACGGAGGGAAATAGAGCACGGGGAGAGAGGGGTTCGGCAGAGGAGCTCACGGCGAGGTCGACGAGCAGCTCGGTGGGCTCGGGGAGGTGGTGGAGACGGTGAATCGACGAGCGGCATCCGTCGGCCGTGTGTGAAGAAGACGGCTCGATGACGGCGATGCAGGGCGTCCGAGGTCGCTTGACTCGTCGGAGAGGATGAGGGAGAGGTAGCCGAGCTACTGGGCACGCCGAGGGTCGAGGGGGAGGCTCTGGGTGCGGCAACGGCGAGCGGCGGCGATGAGCTCCGCTCGGGCTGCGCGAGAGAGAGAGCAGAGGAGGGGGAAGGG
>NC_057809.1:478287942-478295374 GCF_018294505.1 Triticum aestivum | reverse complement strand
AGCCAGGCAGGGAGGAGGTGGCCGGGGCGCGTGGCCGCGCGCGCCACCGAGCAGCTTCGGGGCGAGGGGGAGGAAGACGACAGGGGGAGAAGCGGCGGTGGGCTGGGCCGGCTGGAGGAGCTGGGCCAGGTGGGCTGAGGTGAGCGCCAGGTAGTCCTCTGCTCTTTCTATTTTTGTTTTTATTTATCTATTTTGTTCTGTGTTGTTTTAGTTTAGTAATATACTAAACCATTTTATAAAATCCTGAAAATAGTTATGTGGCTAGAACTAAAATATACCAAACCACATAAAATGTTCCAGTAATTATTGGACATATATTATTTATATATCAAATATATATCCAATGCAAATAGCTATTTATTTAATTCAAAGGCCCAAAATAATTAACTCTGAGATACCAAAAATATTGTTTTGAGATTTACCTCTTTGCAATATTTTCAGAGACTAAGAGGAACATTTTCTTGGACTTCTTTGAGGAGATTTTAATGTTGATCATTTTTAGAAGGTTTCTGAGGCTTTGAAAATTCCTCAATTCAAATTTCATTTGAATTAAAACATGATGCTCACATGAGGTCTAGCCTAGTGCATAACAGGACCAGGATGTGACATGCGCGAAGACCTTGGAGAGAGGCATCACAAAAGACCTCGTACGGCTTGGATTCATCAGGTGGAGTCAGAACTGGAGCAGTGATCAACTTCTCTTTCAAAGTGTTGAAAGCAATATCACACTTCGGAGACCAAACGCACTTGACGTGCTTCTGAAGAAGATTAGAGAGAGGCTTTGCGATTTTAGAAAAGTTTTCAACGAATCTTCGGCAATAGCTTGCGAGACCGAGAAAACTACGGAGTTGCTTCACATTCTGAGGAGGTTCCCAATTCACAATTGCAGACACCTTGTCAGGATTCACGGCAATGCCCTTGGCAAAGATGATATGGCCAAGATAAAGAACCTCATCGAGCGAAAATTCACACTTGGAGAACTTGGCGTAGAACTGATGTTCCCTGAGCTTATCGAGAACCAAACGCAAATGCTTGGCATGATCTCCTTGTTCTTGGAGAAAACCAGAATGTCGTCGAGATAGACCAAAACGAAGTCATTGGTGTAGGTGTTGAAGATGAAGTTCATCATGCGAGAGAATGTCGGAGGAGCGTTGGCGAGGCCAAAAGACATGACAGTGTATTCATATGAACCAAAGCTTGTTCTGAATGTTGTCTTGGGAATATCTTCTTCACGAATGCGAGTCTAGTGATAACCCATACGGAGATCAAGCTTGGAGAATACTTGAGCACCGTTGAGTTGTTCGAACAACTCATTGATGTTGGGAAGTGGGTATTTGTTCTTGATGGTCTTCTTGTTCACTGGACGGTAATCGACACAAAGTCGGTCCGTTCCATCCTTCTTCTTCACAAAAAGAACACCACAACCCCACAGAGAAGAACTAGGCCGGATGAGACCCATTCTTTCTTGCTCATCGAGTTGCTTCTTCAGCTCCTTCAACTCTTCAGGTCCGAGCTTGTAAGGACGTTTGCACACAGGTTCCGTGTCGGGCTCAAGATCAATAACGAATTCAACTGGCCGGTGCGGAGGCATTCCTGGAAGCTCTTCTGGAAAGACGTCTTGATATTCACAAACGACTGGAATTTGAGAGATGGCATCCAATTCACCCTTCTCATTGAGAGAAAACAAACGGATAGTATCATCACGAGCGGCAAAGACAATTATATCCTCAGACGAATGAGTCAATTGAATCTGCCTGGCTGCACAATCAAGCTGAGCCTTGTGCTTAGAAAGCCAATCCATTCCGAGAATAAGATCAATATCCGAGTTACCAAGAACCAACGGAGAAGAGAGAAACTTGTAATCGCCCAACGTGATAGAGACATCGGGAGCAACCAAACTAGAAGTCAAAAGCTTGCCGGGAGAAACAACTTGCATGACTTTGGGCATAATCTCGGTATCAACATTGTGCTTCGATGCAAAAGGGCATGACAAAAAGGAATGCGATGCACCAGTGTCAAAAAGAACTTTTGCAGGAACATCGTTAACAGGAAGGTTACCCATTATCACATCTGACGAGTCCTCTGCCTGAGCTGCATTCATCAAATTGACCTTGGCATGCTTGGGGTTATGCTTAACCACAACTGTACTTGCCGATCTGACAGGAGGAGGAGGAGGAGGAAGACGCCTCTAGTTGAAACACTTGTTGGCATAGTGACCCTTCTGTTGGCACTTGTTGCACGTGACCTCTGAAAGCGGACGGTGATACAGAGCACTCGATCTTGGAGCTTGAGACGAAGTCTTGTTCTGAAAGCCAGGGTTGGGTGGGTGGGAAGAACCACTGCCACCTTTTCTCTTCTGCTGAAATGGCTGACGGAACGGAGGAGGAGGAAGCCAAAACTTCTGCTGCTTGGCCACTTGAGTAGAGGAAGAAGACGTAACATCTCTGACTCGCTTCCTGGAAGCATCACACCTCAACTGAGCAGCCTCTTGCTTCAGTTCCATGTTGTAGAACTCATCGTATCTCAAGGGCTCAAAGAGGACAAGAGCGAGCTGAATATCATCTCTGAGACCACCCCTGAACTGATAAATCATGCTCTTCTCATCAGGGACGTCCTGCTTGGCAAAGCGGGCGAGCTTCTGGAACAACTTGTTGTAGTCATAGACAGACAAAGAGCCTTGCTTCAGATTGTGGAATTCCTCACGCTTGCTTTCAACCACACTTTGTGGAATATGATGAGCTCGGAAATCTCGACGGAAATCATCCCAAGTGATAACACGTCCACCTCTGGAATCCTTGTACTGCTGGAACCATTCTGCAGCTTGATCTTTGAGTTGGAAGGAAGCGAACTTGACAAAGTCCTCAGGCCTGACATTACTGCACTCGAAATGCTTACACAGATCCACAAGCCAATCATCAGCATCGGTTGCCTCAACACAATTGCTGAAAGTCTTTGGCCCGTTAGCAAGGAACTAGTTGAGTGTAGCAAAGTGACTCTGATTGCTGCCTTGATTCCCTTGACTGCCTTGATTGCGCTCTTGGAGAATTTGCATGATCAGCTGTGTGTTTGCATTGGTTGTGGCCATCACAGCTTGCCATGCCTCCGGAGGAGGTGGAGGTGGTGGCGGATCAGGATTCGGAGTCGTGTGCGTTGGAGGAGCCATCCTGAAGAGGGTGACCACCATTAGCACATTGATAGATAAAATATTGAAGCTGAATCCAACGGAATGAAAATTGCAACATATAGTCTTCACATCCGAACGAAATGAACGAATGCATTCCTCTTGAAATGGTCACATATCCATAAATTGAGAAGCCACGTAGAATTAAGGTAGAGAAATAAATCAACAAGGTACGGATCAAGAACGAATAATCGGTAAGAAATCCCAATCTCAAACCAATATCCGTGGAAGAAGAACTAGAGCTACTAGAATTCCCACCTATGAAACTCCCGAACCTTCCCGGTTATGCAATCAGGTGTTGGGGATACAAGGGAAGCATAATATCTCACCCAAACTAGGAAATCCTACATCCAGCTGTATCCATCCTTCAACACATAACCAAGAAACCTTCGGAAACCATCTACCTCAACCTTGGAAAGGCATCCGTTATACAAGTTATGGCGATACTCCCGAACTCCCGCCCCAGTACTGGGTGGCGTCGAGGTTATCTCACCAATGAACTGCATAAAAGAGATTTTCAATGTCGGCGAACATATCTCCAGTATTCCAGAATTGCAACGATAAAATTATGATGACAACACCTCAGAGCTTAACTCCCCGGGACACTTCCACTAAACCCCTGACAGGAGGCACCAAGACAATGTTCTCATCATAAGCCATCGGAACGATTCCAAGATACTCGCGTGATCCTAAATTTTTTTTAGTGAAATTTGAGAAGAGAAGAGTCAAAACTCTACGTCAGGATGCCTTACCAGAGTGATGAGGAGACTGGGAAGTAAAAAAGAATTCCTAAGCTCTCTGATATATAATTTCTAAATGACTCAAAACATTTTTCTAGACACAACTCGGCCGCTAAAAACGATCAAGCAATGGGGCTCCTAAGGTCGGGGAAGGCTCTGATTACCAACTTGTAACACCCTCGATGCGACTATAGCTCCCACGTGTCGAGGCACGGCTTAGAGACATAATCACATTGAAGGCATATGTCGCAAGTTAGGCAATCTTCACAAACATCCCATGTAATATAATAAAAGGGGAGATAACATAGTTGGCTTACACTCGCCACGTCAATCAATTACATAAATAACATTACATCATCCAAACAATCATGGCCCAACTACGGCGCCAAAATAAAAGAGAACCCAACATGCGACACGGTCCCAATCACCCCCAACTGGGCACCACTACTGATCATCGGGAAAGGAAACATAGTATAGTTGAGAGTCTTCGTCGAACTCCCACTTGAGCTCATACGCGTCTCCTGGAGCGGAATCATCAGGCCCTGCATCTGGTGTAATAGTAATCTGTGAGCCACAGGGACTCAGCAATCTCGCACCCTCGCGATCAAGACTATTTTAGCTTATAGGTAAGGCAAGGTAAAATATGAGTGGAGCTGCAGCAAGCGACTAGCAAGTATGGTGGCTAACTTATTTGCAAAAGAGAGCGAGAAGAGGAGGCAAAGCACGAGCGAGAAGCTAGAGAACAACCTGCGCAAACATTACTCCAACACCGTGTCCACTTCCCGGACTCCGCCGAGAAGAGGCCATCACGGTAACACACTCAGTTGATTCATTTTAATTAAATAAGGTTCAAGTTATCTACAACCGGATATTAACAAATTCCCATCTGCTCATAACCGCGGGCACGGCTTTCGAAAGTTCAAATCCCTGCAGGGGAGTCCCAACTTAGCCCATGACAAGCTCTCACGGTCAATGAAGGAATAGACCTCCTCCCAAGACGTTCCGATCAGACTCGGTATCCCGGTAACTCAAGACACTTCGACAGGTTAAAACAAGACCAGCAACACCGCCCGAATGTGCCGACAAATCCCGATAGGAGATGCACATATCTCTTTCTCAGGGCACACTCAGATGAGACATCCTACGAGTAAAACCAACCCTCAAGTTGCCCCGAGGTGGCCCCGCAGTCTACTCGGTTGGACCAACACTCAGAGGAGCACTGGACCGGGGGGGGGGGGTAAAATAAGATGACCCTTGGGCTCTGGTAACCCAAGGGAAAAAGAGGCTAGGTGGCGAATGGTAAAACCAAGGTTGGGCATTGCTGGAAAAGCTTTAATCAAGGCGAACTATCAAGGGGTTCCCATTATAACCCAACCGCGTAAGGAACGCAAAATCCGGGAACATAACACCGATATGACGGAAACTAGGGCGGCAAAGTGGAACAAGACACTAGGCGAGAGGCCGAGCCTTCCACCCTTTACCAAGTATATAGATGCATTAAGATAGTAAGACAATATAATGATATCCCAACAAGTAAATAAAAGATGTTCCAACAAGAAACGGCCTCCGATCTTCACCTGCAACTAGCAACGCTATAAGAGGGGCTGAGCAAAGCGGTAACATAGCCAATCAATGGTTTGCTAGGACAATGATGGGTTAAAGGTTTGACATGGCAAATGGGAGGCTGACAAGCAAAAGGTAGGCATCGTAGCATTGTCATAGCAAAAGAGCGAGCAAACTAGCATAGCAAAGATAGTAGTGATTTCGAGGGTATGATCATCTTGCCTGCAAAGCTGTCAGAGTTGACTGGATCCTCAAAAGCAAACTCAACGGGCTCCTCATTAGCGAACTCGTCTCCCGGCTCTACCCAACAAGACAAACAAGCAACAAGGATACAATCAACCACGTGCAAACTCAAACAACACGATGCAAAGATGATGATATGCTATGCGGGATGCGATGCGGGATGCAAAATGCAAGATATGACAGGAAACGCATGAACCTGGCCTCAACTTGAAATTCCAAGTGTGCCACTGGAAAGATGAGATGAAATCGCTTGAAAACGATATAAAGAACGCCGGAATCGGAGTTACGGTTTGGAAATGGCAAGCGATTCAAAATTGACACCGGTCTGCGATTTACAGCAAGTAGGCATCTAAATGCAACGAAATGAACGTGCTACAGCCACCAATCATGACAACAAAATACATGGCAGGGATGCACACAAGATCCTTAACAAAAGTCTAGCACTAAGCTACGGCCAATTCATCCATTATGAGGTTCAAACAAGCATGGCAAAAACGCAAATGCAAAACAGATTTCAGACTTAGTGAAATTAACACTTGTCTGAAATTTTAGATCGTATAGCCCTCTTCGGAGCAACAAAACAACATGCTACAGGACCTGAACATGACAAAGAAAGACATGGCATGGAGCTACTCAACAAGCTTAACAAAAGTCCCTTAGTGACCTTGAGCCAAAAGGGATCTCAAAATATATTAACAAGCACACGAACATAGCAAAAACATAATCAGTTTTCAGACTTAGTGAAAACTGAGACATGCTGAAATATAACTCACGAAGGCATGTAAACGAGCTCGATGCACTCACTACGGTGCAAGTCATGGCAAGGCAAGCATACATACATTAAGAAGGCACAAAATTCTAGCTAGACATGGCAATAACAATGGCATAGCATGCACGGATCAACTACAATAGCATCGGCAAAATCGCAAACAAGTTGACGATCTGCCCAGATTCACAACGAAGCAAAAGTAGAGCTCGATTGACTCAAGCTAGGGTGCTCCATAATTGCAAACAAAGACATGGATGGATAGAGCATAACAAGATTAACAAAACTCCTTTACTGATCATCCTCAAAAGAGGCACGGATCACTAGGAAACAAGCTGAACATATGGCCTCAAGTCCCTGAAAACAGATTTACCGGGTGCCTCACTTTGCAAGCTTGCACAAGTCACCACACACATCCTAAAAATGCATGGGTTGCACCCCTGGAAAGATAACAAGATTCTTAACAAAACATATGAAGGACTCACAGGCATAGCATGCACACAACAATCATGGCAAAAATGACAAAAGTCTAAGATGAACTAGCAGATCTGACAATTAACTCATGAAGCCTCCTTCTAACAGCATTTCGGGCATCGAGATGAACTCAAATGAAAATGATGCAATGGAATGAAATGATGTACTCGTCAAGGCGAACATTTTGATATACTATATGTCCAAAACGGAGCTACGGATGTGGAGATACGGCCGGTCAAAGTAGGCATAAAAATTAGGGTTCGAAGGGAGAAAGTCAACCGAGATATTTTTCCAGATCTAGATCCAGATCGGGCACGGGAACCGATGATGGCCGGGTTTACTGTAGCTCACCGGAGATCGTCGTCGGTGGCCGGATCCGAGGGAGGGGCGGCGAGGAGGTGGCCGGAGCGGCAGCGTGGAGGCGCGGGCGGCGGCGTGGAGGCACGGGCGGCGGGTCGCCGCGGA
>NC_057809.1:478147616-478287311 GCF_018294505.1 Triticum aestivum | reverse complement strand
CGCGGGGGGGGGGGGCTATTTATAGGCATAAGTGGAGCTAGGAGAGTCCAAATGAGGTGTGGTTTTCGGCCACGCGATCGTGATCGAACGCTCTAGGACATGGAGCAGAGTTTGGTGGGTTTTGGGCCAAATTGGAGGGGTGTTGGGCTGCAACACACACGAGGCCTTTTCGGTCCCTCGGTTAACCGTTGGAGTATCAAACGAAGTCCGAATGGTACAAAACTTGACAGGCGGTCTACCGGTAGTAAACCAAGGCCGCTTGGAAAGTCTCGGTCCAATCCGGAAATGTTTAATCCCCACACACGAAAGAAAGCTAGAAAAGACCACCGGAGGAGAATGAAGCGCCTGAATGCAAAACGAACAACGGGAAAAATGCTCGAATGCATGAGACGAACACGTATGCAAATGCAATGCACATGATGACATGATATGAGATGCATGACAACGACAACAACACACGGAGACAAAGACCCAAACCCGAGGAAATAAATATAACTTAACGCCGGAAACGGCAAGAGTTGGAGTACAAATAGGGAAAGTTACATCCGGGGAGTTACATCTCCCCACAGAACTCACATGCGGGTCACCTCGAGTGCTCGCTTATGATGAGCTTGAGAAAGAGCAGTTGCGGCAAGATGACACAATGCTCCTTGAGGAAGATCGTCTTCGGGCGGCTGTACGAGCAGCGCGCTACCAGCAAGCCTTGTGCCGCTACCATAACCACAAGGTTCATGCCTGAAGCTTTGAGGAAGGCGAGCTTGTTCTTCAGCATGTTCTGTTGGCCAAGAGTTCCAACAAGTTGATGCCGAAGTGGGAAGGCCCTTATCGGGTAATACGAGTCACCAGGCCTGGCGTAGTCCGCCTGGAGACCGAATATGGCATTCCACTAAGCAACTCCTAGAACATCGAACATCTTTGTAAGTTTTACCCATAAGGCGCGGTAGCCGGGCCCCCCGACAAATCACACAAGCCCTGCCCGCAACGCATGTAACCCTTTGTACAAAGCCAGGCACAGACCCTGAGTATAAATAAATGAAGCACTGGCGCCCTAAGTTTTAGCATGCATGCTAGGTTAAGTCTCTCCCTCGGTTAGGGTTGATAGTGCTTAGCGACGGCTAACCCCTAGCATAGAGGTCGAGTGTGCGTCACTCTGTTCCTTTCCATCTTGTTTGGTTCGCAGGGTACATGTATATTTCTGCTGAGCTGTTGGGAGGAAAAAGAATGGGCCGGCACTCCGGCCCCGGCAAACCAAGGTCGCCGGGGGCTGCAGACAAAAGGATCCAACCGTGGAAGGCCAAGGTTGCCGGGGGCTGCAATGTCAGATAAGTTTTTCTCCCCCCACTCCGTGCACCCGTATGAACCTTGAACGTATAAGGCTTTGCTCGCTCTCGTACGATCTTGCCCCTCCGTCCCGTGTCCGAAGAATCTACTTTGGACCGTAACTTGGTTGCAGTGTGTTGGGAAGAGGGCGAGTGAAAGGCCTAATCGGCCCCTACCTCCGCCAAGAGCGTGAGCGTAGTCCGGCCATAGAGCAGGAGGACGGAAAGGCCTGTTGCCGGGATACCATGTTTATCTTAAGATAATGAGGACGCGTTCCTCAGTGAGGCCCTCGCCCACGCACAAACGAAACCCGGCAAACACCCTTCCTCTCATTCATACATTGCAAACAAGTACAATTCATACGGAATGGATACACGTGCAAGGGGATTATAAATTTTGAAATCTAACGAATGCCCACAGGCTTACAAACTAGAAAAGATAAGCGCCCCGTGATCCCCGTTCTTGCCCTTTTCCTCCCAGGTGCGGCAGGTGAAGGCAGAAAGTAGGAGACCGAGAACGCGCCGATGGAGAGCATGACGGGAAGGCCCTCAGCAGAGCGCACGGTGGAGGGAGGGGCGACGCGGTTAGTCAGAGACGAGGTCGACGTGCCCTCGCTCGATGCTCTCGTCGTCATTGTCGTTGTCCTCCTCATCACTCTCGCTTGAGGACGAGTCTTCATCGTCATAGACGCTCTCCATGCAACACTTCAGGCGAGTTCCAGAGTCTCCGAAGACCTTGACGGAGAGCAGGCCGTTCTCCATTAATTTGAAGGTCTTCCACCCGCGGCGAAGATACATGACCTGAGGGGCGGGAAAGTCAACATCGACCCGCATGCCGCCGTTCCCATAGCCCCTTATATGCAACCTCAGGATCTGTGCGGGTCGAGCTCCATCTCCCGAGCGAATGGCGTAGGGAGACGAACACGACGGCGCAGTGGCCGACACATCCTGATGAAGAACTCATGTGGCTGGTCCCCGATGTGGCCCTCCATTGGATGAGGCATCACTAGCGGAGGCAAGGCCGGTGCGCTGCCCCATCCCCCTCTCCCCCGAGAGCCACACCGGCCTCGGCCTCGCCCCCTTCCCCTTCCTCTCGTGGCCGGCTCCACCGCCGCGGGCTTTTGGGAAGGAGGGACACGCTGTCGAGCAGGGACCCTCGCCGCAACCATCGAAGGACCGGCGCCCCCTCTCGCCAAGGCAGATGAAAGAGCGGGGCCGAGGTGGAAGGAGAGGGATGATGAAAGATTGTGGGGTGCCATCCCCCTCCCCCATCTTATAAAGGGGCGGTTTCAAGACTCGGCCGCCCCACTCAGCCAATCCAACCATCGGGGGCGCAGAGAATCGAGGCCGACCCGCTGCCCCAATCAGCAGCGGCCCATTTCCCTGCCTGGTCATTCAAGGCCCTCACCCACCTCCTACCATCTTCAGAGTACGGGGGACACGTGGCGGGCGAACAGAAATCAAGGGGACGGACGAGACGGCCGTTTTCTGCCCCGTGGTCATGGGGCGCGGACGCCTTGAAGACCATGACCCGAGCCCACTCAGTAAGTGAGCCGTGCCTTTGCGTTTTCCTCTTTTTATGGGGAAGGCGTGAGCCGCCTCTTTACCATGACGTGACGCATGCGTGCGGAAACCGCCCCATGCATGACCCCCACATCACGCATGAACCCCACATCGCGCGTTCAACGCGGGTCGTGGGGAAGCGGAGCGGACGGAGAAGTTACTGCGGTAAAAATCTGCCCCACCTACCCGCGCACCATTCTGGGCCTAGCCCAACAATGGGTCGCGCTTATGTGTGGCCCAGGCCCGGGGGCTCCTGTCGGTGTACGAAAATAGGAGCTCGCCTTTTGCACCCCTTTACTTGTGCACGGGCAGTCAGGGCTGCGCCCACGGCCACACTAAGCAGGGCAGAGGAGGGAAGCTGAAGCACAAGACGACCAAAGCAATGCCAAGACCAAAGGCGCAAAGAGAGCAAGAGGGCGAAGTGGACTCCCTCAGCAAGACCCTTGCCGGGGCAACTTGCCTGACGCCAGCAGAGCGCGCCACCCTTGAGCCCAAGGGGTTCCAACACCATCAACCATATTGGAACCAAGGCTCGGGAGGCACCTCCGTGGTGGCATGCAGATCTTTGTAAAGATCATAGATACACAAGATCAGATGGGAACCAGAAGACGACGATCCTTGGCGAGATCCTTGCCAAGGAAATCCACGAGACCCCCAGCATGATCCTTGCCGGGGACAACTACGGTGCCGCAGCGAGACCCTTGTCGGGCCGTCGGCAAGACACTTGCTGAGAACGCCCGCGGGGCCGCAGCCTGGCCCGCGTCTGCCAAAGACTCCACCGTCGCTCCCATACAGCTGCCAGCTTGACCAGCTGGGCAGGCATCTACGTGACAGCGCGTGGCCTCTACACCAACTCAGCAAGCACCTGCGTGGTGGCATGCAGATCTTCGTGAAGGCTCCACCACCGCGCCAGCCCAGCAGCCAGCCAACGTGGCGCTACAACGCCTCGTCAGCTTGGACGCGCGTCAAAGCCAGGCGAGGCTTCAATAGCTAGGACGAGCTTCTTTGCTGCCCCCAATAAAGCAAGAGCATCACGTCTGCAGTGCATTAAATGCGTTCGTCCAGCGATGCCAGGGGATAGACTTAGCCCCTGTACACCTTTCCACCTCCTGTGTGCCACTGTGGCGACCCCTTTTTGTCTATAAAAGGAGGCCCGAGGCGTACTGGAGGGGGATTCAGATCTTGTGGACTAGGGAGCCACCACAGGTAGTTCAAGAACACAAGAACACCCAAATATACATCAAAGGAGGACTAGGGTTTTACGTGTCTCCGCGGCCCGAACCTGGGTAAATGATTTGTGTGCTCACCGCCAGACCCGTCTTTGCACAACCCCACATCCGCCAACCGTAGAAGGGATCCTAGTGACCCCATAGGTGTCGTTTCCCACCGGCATTGGGTTCAACACTCTTACTTATCTAAAAAGACAACAAATGAACCCCTATACTTCTGATTTATCACACCACCACTTGAACCACCACTCCATGGCAACCCTCCTAGACACCCTCTCTGAGCCCAGAGCCCATGTCATGGACGACTTCGCCGGAGACACAATTTCAATGCCCCCGTAGTCCTTGCTCCGGTGAGCTCCCCGTACATTTGGTCGCGCGCCATGTCCAACTGTTTCCCCATGCTCGTGTTAATCTTCCTCACGATTTGGTCCACCTAATTTCACCCAGGATCAAGCATGCTGCCGATGCCCAAGACACCCGCAACTCCAACGAGCCTCCCGATGCTGACTCCTAATCCCCAGCCCCGGCGAGGACCACCATCGACCTCCCCGAGCCATGTCGCGTCTAGCCGAGCCTGTCGCTGCACAGCAAATCCCCTAGCACGCCGCCCCGATGACCTCCCGAGCCGTGTGCTGCCGTCCCCAAGTTTTGCAACGAGTGTCCGATGACCTAGCCGCCATGGTGAGCCTCTCATCTAATTTGGACCGTCTAATCTAGATCCAACGCGTACTTTTAATCACGTCTTTATTAAAAACCCGAGTCAGCACCGAGCAGTAGGAAACTACCACGTGGCCAACCTTATCCAAACATTATCTAGAATAAATTCGTTTAATTAAAATAAATTAATGTTTTGTGGAAAAGCCCCTAGAACGACAAACAATCATAACTAATTATGTAGAGGTCCAAACTGAATAATTCTTTTTAGAAATTAAACCTTAGGAAATGTAGTTTCAGAATAATCTTAGAAAAAATAAATTTCAAAATTTGACAATTGAATTTCAAACATAATAGTTTAAATACCAAATATGGCATAACTTTTAATTTACAAATACAAATTCGGTGATTATTTTTGCATTTTGGAGCTAGTGAAATGTAGTTTAAATTTGTCTACTGTTGATAAAAATATAAAAATATATAAAGTAGTTTCTGCACAGAAACTTAGAAACCCTAATTCCACATTTAATTGAATTCGTTCAATGAAATGTAATTTGAAAATAAACCAAATTCATTTGAATTAAATGCTAGACTTAATTCTCACATATGAGAACATTAACTAAAATATTTGGAATCGTAGTTTGAATTAAAAATAAATTAAACGAGCAAACCCTAATGATTTTATAAAAGAAAATGGTAGTATAATTAATGGTTTTTATCAAATTTAATGATTAAAACATAGCGTTTTCTGTGCCCCTCATTGCTTAGTCCTCCTCAATTTTGCCCAAACACACTTATTTTGCTCACTTTTCCCCTCCACCATGCCACCCATCCTCATCAATGCCCAAATATGGGTTTGCCGTTGGTTAAAGGTGTTGACTATTAGCCGCCGCTGTTACTGACGCGTGGGGCACACTGTGCCAAGTGGCGCTCTTACAATCGGCAGTGTGTGTGCCCGCATGCATGAGTAGTTACATCGCGGTCACATTGGCGCTTTCATAGACGGGTAGTATGTAGCGTGCGATTTCCCATGCAAGGAGTTGCGTCGCTGGCGTTCCCAGCACACGTGTATTAATGCATTTTATAGCCCCGCAGGGGCGCACCGGCGTACTGCATCATCCTCGCCACTTCCACTGTACTGCATCATCCTTGCCACTTTGAGGAAATCCCAACGCAACTCACAAGTAGCAGTCCCCACCATCGGCACGCTGATACGCCTCTACTGTATCTACTTTTCCTCATGCTTTAGCTCTTGTTTTGGACTCTAATTTGCACGATTTGGGTGAAACTAACCCGGACTGACGCTGTTTTCAGCAGAACTACCATGGTGTTGTTTTTTGTGCAGAAATAAAAGTTCTCAGATTTGGACGAAACTTTTGGGAGAATTATTTTGGAATAAATAAAAATTACTAGAACCAAGACCCACTTGAGGGGGGCAGCTTCCCACTAGGCACCAGGACGCACCACCCTCCTCTGGCGCACCCTGGTGACTAGTGGGGCCCACGAGGCTCCGCTGATCCTAATTCCAACTCTATAAATTCCTATTTTGGAGACAAAAATAGGAGAGTACGTTTCCTCATGTTTTACGATATGGAGCCTACACCGGCGTGGCATACCGTTAGTGTGAGTGAACTGTGTCTGTTGCGTCATCCGACTTGTCTAATGCTCATAAATTTGGCGAAAAATGACATGGGAGAGGGTCAGAACATGAACACACATGCATGTGGACCAAATATATGTATGAAAAGGGTGGTTTGATGTTCAAATACCAAATGCAACTTCGATGTGGCACCTATCTCGCAAAGCGCACGGTGTTGCTTGCCCCCCACCTCGTGTCGGCGGGAAGGGAATCCTAAGCTATGAATGCGTGCCCCCCACGGAGGTTCACCTAGCAAAGTGCGAAGTAGCAGCCCGCACCCCCACCCCCCACACACCCACTTTTAGCCGGCGGGCTAGAGAGGCATCTCACCAAGATGGATCATAAAATGGTCCGAGAATAATCCACCTTGGTCATACAACCTCTCTCTTGTTGTTGGTCAAAGTGATGGACGTCCATGCGACCCTGAAGACGGGCTAGCTCGCCAATAATCACGCAAGTAGCTAGTCCTCGAAGAAAACCATTGCATGCGTTTGACCCAAACATATGTATGGAGAGGTGTGTTTGAATACAGAATGGAACAACTTTGATGTGGCACCGTTCTTTCGAACCAAAAATCCCCACATTAAGTGAGGGTTAGTTGACGATGCATATGTATGTCACACCACACTTCAAGACTCTGACGGGGATTCACGCATGCATGTGTGCATAGTATGCGCCCAAACTTAATTAGGTCTAAATCTCATCATGACCTATACTATGATAACACGAACCAAAGGAAGATTCTGCCTTGGTAACCTATATTGTTGTCGGTCAAGGTGATCATGGATGTCCACGTGGGCCCACGAATATATAGGCTTGTCGCCGATAACCATGCGAGGGAGTGTACTGTTCGAAGACAACCACTACATGCATATGTATGGAGGTGATGCGTGCAAGCATGTTTGAATACCATTTCACAACACTGATGTGGCGCATGCGTCAAATTTTTTACAGTCCCCACACAGAGTGAGATCGGTTCATGACGTGTCATGGTACTAGCCACTTTGACTCGATGGGAGGGATTCGTGCCGACACATGCATGTGTGTGCTCAAATTGTATCATGTCATCCCAGAGCATGACCTATATATATATACCGTATTACAAACACAAAAAATAACCCCCTCGTAAGTCAAATTAACCTCTCTCATTGTCAGGTAAAGTAGTGATGGACCAAGTGGGCCCATAGATGGAAAGCATCGATATCGCTGATAACCGCTTAAGTGGATGCGAGAGGACAACCACCCATGTGGGCCAAACATATGTTGAATACCCAAAATGCACAACTTTGATGTGGCACATGCCTCGAAAACCGTAAAGTCCCAACACAGAGCGAGGTTCATGAAGCATACTACATATGATGGTCCCCTTCCCCCTATTCGATGCATACAATATGCTTCTACCGTAATATAACCCAAAAAGAATCCTCCTTGACGGTGAAATTAATTAACCTCTCCCGATGTAGGTCAAAGTGATGCATGCATCAACGATGGCCTCGTCGGTCCATAGATGGAAGCGTCACATGTGAGTTTCCTAGGGTAACCACTGCCTGCATGCATGTGGCCCAAAGAGGTGTTGTGTGATGTTTGAATAGCCAATTTCACAACTTTGATGTGGCACGTGCCTCGGAAACCAAAAAGTCCCGACACTGAGTGAGGTGTACTTGTTCACGGATGCATACGTATAGTATATATGCTAGTCCTCTCCCACCTCTTCGACGCTCGCTGGTTAAATTAACCATAACAAAAACAAAAAGATTCTACCTTGCTGGTCAAATTAACCTCAGTGCCGGCTGTTCATCAAAGTGATGGACGATGACCTCGCGGGCCCACAAAAAATGTCACAGCCGAGTATCGAGTGTCGTGTAGGACAACCATCGACTGCATGTGGCCAAAACATGTATGTATGGAAGGGTTGTGTAATGTTTTAAATAACAAATTTACGACTCTGATGTGGTACCTGCCTCACAAAACGGTCAATCCACACAATGGCTCACGACTCGTAGTGTACTGCGAGCCACCCGCCACCCCTAGACGCACACACACACATACACACACACCGCGAATCCACCACAACTATGATGAATGTTACATTATCCTGTGGTGAACATATGTTACCAAAGGAGGGACGTTTTAATTTTGAAAAATAGATCATTAAGACATTTTAGTACATTGATTGATTTTCTAGGGGTATAATGTGCAAAAATCAAATTTGAGCTACATGCACACGTGACAGTGCACCTAAATGAATTGCAAAAACACATGTGTCTCACTGGGTGCATGTTTACTCCCCATGCAAGAAATTTCAAACATTAGAATCTTGATTTTTAAATTCTAGTACATCCAAAACTTATTTGAAATTCATGAAACTTATCATGTTGTCATATGGAGATCAATACAAAGTGGCGTTGTACTTTTTTGGGTCAAATTTGAAACCAGCTTTGATGTAATCGTCATCTTCTTACAAATGGGAGATTATTAATAACTAGGAACCAATATCCCAAACAGATTATTTATTAGAACCGTGAGCGTTAGACCAACAATGGATACATTCCATGCTTCGGTTAAGCAATAAAGCGGCAACATGAATCATCCAAATAGAAAAACAATATATGTGCCGCCACGTGACCCGTGTGACGTGCGAGAAGGCATGAGTTGACGGGACGCATGCGAGCAGTCCTCCATGCAGGCAGACCGGGAGGCATGCATGCAGGTGTGTGAATTGACGGGAGGCGTGCCCGCTGCGTAGTGTCATCGAGAGGCATGCGAGTAGCTGTGTGAAATAACGGTGGGCATGCCAGCAGTCTAGTGAGCAGGCTCACCAGGAGGCGAGCCACCGGTTTGACCGCCTCTCTCCCACTACTCCATATTAATGGCGCGCCCAAGCGGCCGCACCCCTCATGCTCGCCACACACACAATCCCCTCTCTCCGCTTGCATCCTTGACGCTGCTCTTAGTCCTCAAAGCCATCAGTGTATGAGGATGCCGCCAAAGCGTCCCATCGGAGGGAGTGGCGATGCCGGGTCTGCTGAAGCACAAGAACATGTCATGGAGATGGAGACAGAGGTTGTCGTCATCGCCGACGAGGTATCACTGCACCCTGACGTTGTCAAGCTTCCACAGCCGGAGGCGAAGGTCCACACCGACTCCGGTGATGACTTGAGCGACGACCCTGCGATGACTCCGATGACCACTCCAGCAATGATTCCGATGACGACGGATAACTGGTTAGTCATCAATACCCATTTATGTGTCAAATAGATCCTAGGGTTTCTCTGGTTACTCCTGCCTCCCCCTTTTTGGAATAGAAATCCTATGGTTATGTTCTCCCAATCCATGAAATCTGAATAAGTTTTGTTAGATCCCTGTAGTGTATTGATTATTTGAATGGTACAAGTGATAAGTAATTATTTGTTTCATTTATGCAAATGATTGTTTGTGTTCGTGCTAATAATTCCTAGCCAGGACTTGACAATTGATTTTGAATGACCTACATATATGTTTGTGCCATTATTTTCTTCAAGATTGGGCTGTACATAGACAACTGTGCTTAAAAATTGAACCATAATCTCTAGATATGTATAAAAAATAGCGATAAATTCCTAATCCTACTTAACGTAATTTAAACATTGATTTGAGCCAAATTTTGGCAACTGCCAAATGTTCGCTAGAGATTAGTTTGTAAACATTAATTTGATGCCACATTTTTTTTACTATTTGTATAGGTGATGTCTGACGATGTGGACAACAAGGATGAAGAAGGCCAGAGAAGGTACAGGAGGAAAATCCCGAGGGAGCTTTATGCGGGAATGCATAAACACGTATTAGGACCTGGGACGGCGGCTATCGATGCCCATTTTGCAACCACATGCTTCATGACGCGTATCAAAGTGGTATGGAGCATGCAGGAGGACGGGTTGTTGTCTCCTTCAAGTAGAAGTATTCTCGCAGGGAGGCGCACATCACGTACGCCGAGTACCTAGAGAAGCTTCAGGATCGTGCCGGCAGATGAGATGAGATGTGGGATCGAACTATGTATGGATATGTAGTATCTTAATGACGGTTGAACTATGTACTTATGGTTAAACTATGCTTGTGTACACTTATTATCTATGCCTGAGTATGTTTAAGCTATATTTACTTATGTCTAAATGTGGGATACTAATGCAATCAATTCGGTTGATGGAATCTACCTCTGTCCTGGTTTATTGGCCCCCTTTGTAATTTGTGTTAAATTTTGTCCAAAGATTTAACTGACAAAATGTTAGTGCAGTTCAGCAAAAATTATATCGTTGGATGCGTATTTGAACATAGTGTTCAATGATATAATTTTTGGTGACATGCATAAACATTTGTTAGTTAAATATTTGGTCAAAATTTGATACAAATTACAAAGGGGGCCAATAAACCAGGACGAGGGTTGTACTTCAATCACACACGCTTCCCAAAATTGGAACCGTGTGCAATGACTTTCATTTTGTCTGTTACGTCATCACACACGGTTAGATCTAGCAAACCGTTGCCTCCGAAACTCTTTGTGGGACAAAAAACCCTCACCACCCAATTCAAAAAAGAAAAAAGAAACACCTCACCATCCCCACATCACAAAAACCCTCACCCCGCCCGCCACCCTCTCCGATCCCCATTCACACCTGCACAAGCTCCTTCGCGTCTATGCATGGCTCCGCCTATTGCGGCGGCAACCACTTAGCTCGCCGCCTGCCGCTGCCGCCAGGCTGCCGGCAAACTCCACCGCATTTTGCCACTTCCGGTTGCTGCCGCCTATCGCCATCGACTTTCTCGACGCTGCTCGCGGTTGACCCATCTCCGCCCGGTTGGGGAATCTGCCATACGGAGGTTTTCTTCTCATGGACAACAAGGTAATGAATTTAATGAGATATTATCTCATCTCTTATCCCAGTTCATCTGCCTCCTTTAGTCACCTGACCGAAATCGCCATGAATTCATTTTTATTCGAGCTGATTTATGGGTTTTATTGCATTCATAGAGTGTAAAGTGCATGGACACATCAGGACTTTGCGGCCTCTACCAGACATACATGGAGTTCCATCTCACCGTACCAGATGACTTGAGGATGCGCAGTATGGTCAATCTCACCCTAAATCGGTTGGCATGGCCTACTTTCCTGAACATATACTAAATATTGCTACATTTGGATAAAAGGTGCCACATGCACCATATATGTCAAAGGGGATTTTTTCCTGTTATTTTTATATTAGGAAAATTAATGATGTATTGTTCTTTCGATTACTCTCATATTTCCATGACATCATGTTTACCCTATCTATTTAATTATAGATTTTTGTCCTTCGATTTCAACTGTTGTACAGTTCTTTCAATTTAGGCCCATATTTGCATGTTACCATATTTTCTTTAACAATCCTACCATTTTCTGTAGCGCGTCCCTTGCTATGCAACAGAATCTGTAGTGCACAATCTTTCCCTTTACATAAATCAAGACTGTAGGGATGTCATACTGAACACAAACCATGGATTTAAAATAGTTGCTGCTGTAAGACTTGATGAACGTGGTAACTCCTATTTTGGCACAGGCCTTTGGAAAGAAATTTCTAAGTTTTATGTACCGAAAGCTGGCACTAAATTGCACTGCAGATAAAAGAGCCCGGTCATGAGATGTATGCTAACTTATCCGACGATATCATCCGTCCAGACGTTGTTCGAAGTAAGTTTTCTTTTCAAGTATCTTCATGTTAACTTACCCAGCAATATCAAATGAATTTTGTAGTATTTAAGAAACCAATTGTTATTCCATTTTCTTACTATATTCCTACCTACTAATTTCTAGTAACCAATACACTTTTCTATTGCCTTGTTTTAACTAAATATTCCCTATACTCCCACTTCTATCAGAAAGCGCCGCTGACAAGGAGACTCTGGATGTCGAGAACGGGGCTGCCAGCAAGCGGAGGTGGGGTGAGGAAGAACCGCAAGCGATTTCAGCAGGCCTAGACTTCATCAGCAGCCTCCCTGATGATATGTTGACAGTCATCATCTCCCTCCTCCCAATCAAATATGGGGTGCGAACAACCATCCTTTCGCGATGGTGGCGCCCCCTATGGAACTCCACCCCTGTTGACCTCATCAACACCCATGAGCTATGCCATGGCTATCGAAAAAGCTTGGATGGATTCTCCAAGATCCTCGGTAGTCACACTGGCCCAACTAGAGGCCTGAGAATGGGCAAGTTCCATTCCAACGGCAAGGACCAAGCCAAGCTTGATGACTGGTTTCGATCCCCCACCCTAGATTAGCTCGAGGATCTCATTTTTGATGATGGTCATATGCGCTCGCTACCAACGTCCGCGTTCCACCTCACGCCCACGCTGCGCGTCGCCAAGTTCAAGAACTGCCATCCCCCCTTAATGACACACCTGCTATTATTCTACCACGACTGAAGCACCTCGAGCTCGTTGTCATCTGCCTCCAAAATGGTGACATGGAGCGCCTGCTCCGTGGCTGTATTGCACTCGAGTACCTTCGTCTACAGGCGATCAATGGGTTGAGTATCTTCCACATCACCTCCATGACTCTCCGGACTATTTATGTGTGTTGCTGGTGCGACAAGAAGACATCACAAGATGTGTACCACGGTATGGTCATTGAGGACACACCTTCACTTGAGAGATTACTTGTAGTAGATCAAGAAGGTCCAACAAGAATCAATGTCATTTCTACGCCAAAATTGATAGTGTTGAGCTACTCGTTTGACAAGTACTCTGAACTTGTTATTGGATCCACACCCGTTCAGGTACAACAACCGCCTTCTACCTCTCCTTCTAGAAGTTGAAATTATTTCTAATTTTGAAGATATATGTTCGCCTGTCATCCAGAAAATGATTTCGACAAGCTTAACCCCGAAACTGCGCACAATGAATGCCTTGGCACTAGAATCTATCGTCCCTAACCTAGAGCAAGTTGTCAGTTTCCTGAGATGCTTTCCATGCCTAGAGAAGCTATATATCGAGGTGATGTTCATTTCCTATTAAATTTTAATGATAAGGGAGTTCAATTTGTGACACCTTTTTCCAAGTTTACAATGACAATGTACTACGCTTTCTGAAGGATTTTTTGGAGGATTTCAGTACATACATGTCCGCCCCCATATTGGTTGCTTGATGCATATGGTTACAATCCATAAGCATTTCTCCATGGATTCATATGTACTAGTTTTCGTAGGGAACTTTTCATCCACTCCAACCTCTTGTGAAGAAGGCTACATTTTCTAGATTGCAATCAAATTCCCATGTTAATCATGTCGAATCGAAGATGGCATGTTAGTGCATTTTACAAATCCTGCAAACCAAATAGGCCTGCATCAGTGTTCAAAACTGCATGTAGGCACTAACACATTTTCTTCTTTTGTAGATAAGATTAGGCCCAGTGGTGGATAATGTGATACAATATAACAATCACGTCGAATGCCTAGATCTGCATCTCTCAGAACTTACTTTGAACTCCTACCGAGGGACCTTACCGGAGACTATATTCGCCAGGTTCTTTGTTGTCAGAGCAAGAGTACTGAAGGTAATGAGGTTTGCCCCACATTTATTTTGCAAAAATGAATGGTTTGTTGATCAGCGCCGGCGGCTGGGGCAGAATGGAATAGGCTCTGAAAATGCTGAATTTCATTTTGGAGCTTCAGATGACAGAGCAATCGAAGTCATCTTGTCAACCCCATACATGACTTCTCAGTGGCTGGCCCCTTTGCAAAAATTATGAGGTTTTGAAACCAGACTTACAAGTGGTAATATTAGTTTGAACCTCTCAGATATCCATGTTCAGCAGATCAGTGTGAGCATTTGCAGCTGATGAGCTGAATTTCATTTCTTATATCAGTTTGAAACTTGTAAGCTTAGAATTTGTGCCATATAACTCTGGAATTTGAACCTTGTAATATTTCAAGCTTTTATGGTTCAATCGTTGAAATGGCATCATATGAGACTCATATATTGATAGCACTATTTTGACCTTAATATGCAATGGACTTAGATTTTATTAACCATTCTCGAATCTGTTTACCTTGTCGATCTCATAGCACACGATCTGTATAGCGAACTCGACTGCGATCTTCGACATTATTGCACACAGTTGGTTTCTTCAACCGTGTGCCTTATAGAGCACAGAATTAATTATCACACTCGAGTGTCAATCATCACCTTTCTGTGTAACTTTGACCTCATCACCCATGGGTAAACTTATGACCGAAGTCATTCCACACACTTCGTTTTACAAAACTTTTTGCCAATAAGCACCCATGATTTGTCCCCCTTCTAGCGAACGCGTGGCCAAACTAGCCGGGCAGGAACTTGAGTGGTAAACTATGCGGTAGCGTGGGAACAGACTCACAGACGATACATTTGGCGCCTCTTCAAGCCCACGCGTGGTCAAGCGAAACGCATGCGGTGCGGTGTTGTTAAGCATGTACTGGAATCCTCCGCTATGAATGTCGTGACAAGACATGACGATTACAGGCCGGCCGTCCCCCATTTATTACAGCGGCCATTTAACCCTTGTGTCTCTTCAACCTTTCGATCGCGCCCCATCATTGCAAGATGCACACCCACCACGAGAAATTCTTAGAGGGTATCCTGTGCGACTCCAATGGCGCTCCGAGCGGCTGCCGACGACGAGTAGCAGTTCACCATGCATGCCGTGGTGGACACCCACAGAAGGTTCACGGAGCTCTCGGTGGTGTACACCAACAACCCGGTTTGGGTGGAGCACTCCATCCACATCATGGAGCTGTTGCTTACCAAGGAGAAGTACAAGGTGGTCGGGGTCGATCTCGAGTACAATTGCGCTTGTGCCGGGTCTCATCCCAAGGTCGCCGAAGCCCAGATGTGCGTGTGCAACCACGTACTCGTCTACCACTACTGCCTGGCCACAAGGCCTTGCGAGCGTTTTGCCAGGTTTTTCAACAGCCCCCACTACATGTTCGCTACGGTGGACATCACCAACGATGTAAAGGCCCTCAAGAACTCAGGCATTGCCTACCAGAATCTTGTCGACATCTAGGGCCAATACAAGATCTGGGGCAGCAAGGAGCATGAGAAGGACTCATTGGTTCACCTCGCCGAGGCCATCATCGACCCCTACTACAGAGACATGAAGGATTCCCGCAACAAGGACAAGCGTGCCTGGCACTCGGCCTGGATGGAGAAACTCGACAAAGCTCACGTCGTGTACGTGGCCAAGGAGGCGTACACGAGCTACGACATGTACATGCGGATCATTGACATGAGGAAGTGCCTCCTTCCCCAAAACAGTTAGGGATCTAGCCGGAAGCAGAGCAATGGCAAGCGTCGTCGAAACAATTAGTAGATGATTAGATCCTCGTTTCTCCTAGTTTAGTATGCATGTAATTGCTTACTTTGTGTGTGGAAATGTTATGTGTGTAGTCACTTGTGTAATTGTATGCTTAATTTGGTTTTGCAATGCTGTCTTTTTAAAGTATATATGTTGATGCTTTGTAGACAGAGCAAATCACATCCCACACGGACTAAACAATGGAACCCATCGGTGATGATTTCGTCAATCACTGATAATTGTATACTAGCAATCGTTTCCTCACAACACACACGGCTTGTTAACAGGAATCATCTGTGTTGTTATCGGTCTTCCCACACGTTTCCGATTATAGACCTATTTGCCACGTATCACACACATCTTGTTAAGTTGAACCGTTTCTGTTCCCTTGGCTCAACGCAAACAGTTCATCCGAGTGAATTGTATGACGTATATCGCACACACCTTCATCTGGCTGCCTATTTCTGTTCTTCCGCCTCATCACAAACAGTTTATTCGAGTGATCGTATATCGTACACGCCTTCATATGGCTGCCAGTTTCTTTTGTTCCACCTCATCGCAAATAGTTAACTGAATTGAACCGTATGCCTCGCATCGCACACGCAACTAAAATTTGAACCGTGTTTGATGTATCCTTCATCGCAAACATTTTGCATCTTTTTTGATGATTATTTTACATCATCGTTTGCGATTAATGCATCGCACATAGTTTCTTCAAAGGATTTCTGATCATAGTCTCGCGTTAGCAGCATCATGTATTGGTGTAACCACCTGGAGTTTTAGCTATGTCGACTGCAGGGATAATCAAGGTCTCCGCCGCGTGCACCGTCTTTGATGGCACTGATTACCCCTACTAGAAGAATAAGATGCGCATGCGTCTTGAAGCCATTGACATCGGCCTCTGTTATGTGATATGTCTCCGTCGTATCTATAATTTTTGATTGTTCCATGCCAATATTATACAACTTTCATATACTTTTGGCAACCTTTTATACTATTTTTGGGACTAACATATTGATCCAATGCCCAGTGCCAATTCCTGTTTGTTGCATGTTTTTTGTTTCGGAGAAAATCCATATCAAACAGAGTCCAAACGGGATAAAAACTTTCAGAGATTTTTTTTGGAATATATGTGATTGTTGGGAAGAAGAACCAATGCGAGACGATGCCCAAGGGGGGCACGAGGTAGGGGGCATGCCCCAGGGGGGGGTGGGCGTGCACCTGACCCTTGTGGCCACCCCGTAAGGCGGTTGGTGCCCTTCTTTCGCCCCAAGAAAGCCAATATCCGGATACAAATTGTGTTAAAATTTCAGCCCAATCAGAGTTACGGATCTCCGGGAATATAAGAGACGGTGAAAGGCCAGAATCTGAAACGCAAAAACATAGAGAGACAGAGAGACAGAGAGACAGATCTAATCTCGGAGGGGCTCTCGCTCCTCCGTCGCCATGGAAGCCATGGACCAGGGGGTAAACCCTTCTCCCATCTAGGGAGAAGGTCAAGGAAGAAGAAGAAGAAGAAGAAGAAGAAGAAGGGGGGCTCTCTCCCCCTCTCTCCCGGTGGTGCCAGAACGCCACCGGGGCTATCATGGCGACAATGATCTACACCAACACCTCCGTCATCTTCACCAACGTCTTCATCACCTTCCAACATCGATCTACAACGGTCCACTCTCCCGAAACCCGCTGTACCCTTTACTTGAACATGGTGCTTTATGCTTCATATTATTATCCAATGATGTGTTGCCATCCTATGATGTCGGAGTAGATTTTCATTGTCCTATCGGTAATTGGTGAATTGCTATGATTGGTTTAATTTTGCTTGTGGTTATGTGATGTCTACTACACAACCTTCTTCTTGTAGACGTTGTTGGGCCTCCAAGTGCAGAGGTTTGTAGGACAGTAGTAAATACTTATGCCTCTTGCAAAATCTATCTTCCCTATTTGGTGTGTGCTTGCAAGCTCTATGCACTCCACAAAAATTGACATGCTTATAAGAGACATTTTCATCATGACTAGTGCAATCATCATTAGCACTATGGATATTCAAAGAGTTCGTACTAATAGAATTGCAATCATGCTCATCATTCAAAGATTTGGTGCCAAACATTTTAATGCATTCTTCTTCTAGAATTTTAGCACAATTATCGGAATCCTTATTTTCACGAAAGATATTGAAAAGATGAAGCATATGAGGTACCCTAAATTCCATTTTTGTAGTTTTCTTTTATAGACTAAACTAGTGATAAAACAAGAAACAAAAAGATTCGATTGCAAGATCTAAAGATATACCATCAAGCACCCGCCTCCCCGGCAACAGCGCCAGAAAAGAGCTTGATGTCTACTTTTTTTTGAGGGGTAACCCAAGCTTTATTAATGATCAAAAGCCACAATTTGTGGTATAAATCTTGGGTTAAAGGATTGGCCTAGCCACACATGGCGTCCCGGGCCTAAAGAGAGTGAATGTTTTGCTAAACTATGAGCCTCAACATTACATCTGCGGCATTCATACATGAAATCACACATAAAATGAAGAGCTCTACTATGAATCTCCTTGATAACCGTACCATATGTTCCCAGGTTTCCAGACTTTATATCGCCTACCACTTGCTTTGAGTCAGATGAGATGACTATCCGATGGATGTTCAGGTCCTCTGCCAGTCTAGCGCTTCCCGGCACGCGATTGCCTCAAGCGTAGCCGGGTCTGTGATGCCTCGGAGTACAATTGCAGAACTCCCAAGGTAGTTCCCAAGGTCATCTCGACACACTGCTGCTGCCGAGCCTCCCCACGAACGACACCCAGCATCAACATGAATCTTGGCTGATCCCGCTGGTGGTGCTAATGAGCGAGCTGTTCTACTCGCTTGAGGTGCTGAAATTTTCCTTTGGCCTGAGCTTCTTTCTTTGATGATTTCCAAGTCACTCAAAAATCTCTGAATAAAAGAGTGCGTGCTTTGAGGGCTTTGAAATATGCCCTCATGAATTGCTTTCCTTCACGAAGACCAAATCGCCCAAAGTGTTACTGATATCTTAATGAACTCCGCATGTGATACCGATTCCATCAGCGAGAATAGCCAACACTTCGCATTAGGTCCAGCGGCTGCTATTAGACTGTTCGTGGCCTCTTCGTCAACAAGTGCCCAGGTACACCTTGCCACCGTGCATTCTAGGAGCGAGTGCCTCCACGAATCAGGTCCTCCACACAGCGCGCACGACCTTGTATTCGACATATGTCTGTGAGCTCGTACATCCTCCGTCGGAATAGAGTGTTTTGATAACCGCCAAAGAAACATCTTGATTTTCCCTGGTACCTGAGTATTCCATAGCCTTTTCCATGATCCATCTTCTCTGTTTGAACTTGAGGACCCGGCTGTACCCTCGAGCCAAGCCTCCCTTCTCCTTCTTGTTGCGACCAACATGTTGTACGCCGATCTCACGGTGAGCAGGCCCGAGCGTTCAAAGTTCCAGCTCCAGTAGTCTTCCACATTTTGTGTGCATATAGGAATGTTCAAGATCACTGTGGCATCCATTGGCATAAACACTTGCCTCACACGCTCTATATTCCATGTTGCCGATGTCATGTCTATCAATTCAGACACCAGTTCCGGAGGGATTGCTGATATACACCCATATGGTCGAAGCATTTCGTCCCTAGGCAACCAATTGTCCTCCCAAATCTTTGTGCTTTGACCATTGCCAATACGCTTTATCAAGCCTTGCTTCATCACATCTCTTCCTTCCAGGATAGCCCGCCATATTTGACTCGGATGGTTACCTATAGTCGCCTCCAATATAGTGGTGTTTGGGTAGTAAATTGTTCGAAGCAGCCGAGCACTAGAGATTCAGGTTGTTGTAAGATACGCCAGGCCTGTTTCACCAGCATTGCCATATTGAAAAGCTCGAAGTCGTTAAAACCCAAACCCCCCATAGATTCCGGTTGGGTCATCTCCTTCCACGAAACCCAATGCGGTTTGTGGTGCCCGTCCTTGCTGCCCCACCAGAACTTCCTTATGAGCATGTTAAGGTGCTCACATAGGCCACTTGGGAGTTTAAAACAAGACATAGAATACACAGGAACTGCTTGAGCCACTACTTTAACCAATACCTCC
This sequence comes from Triticum aestivum, assembly GCF_018294505.1. NCBI lineage: Eukaryota > Viridiplantae > Streptophyta > Magnoliopsida > Poales > Poaceae > Triticum > Triticum aestivum. The sequence continues at coordinate 478,267,456 of NC_057809.1, read as the reverse complement.
TTTCCTGTCGTGGACACTGTGCTCTCAATCCAACCCTGAATTTTACTCCAAAGCCGGTCCTTTAGGTAATTGAAGGCACCACTTTTTGAAGCACCAATGTCTGAAGGCATTCCCAAATATTTTTCGTTCAGAGTCTCATTTGGCACATTGAGTAGCCCTTTAATCTCATCTTGGACAGCTTCAGGGACCCCCTTGCTGAAGAAAATTGATGATTTGTCATAGTTGATTCTCTGGCCAGTACTCTGACAATAAGCATCCAACACTTGGTTCGCCTCGTTAGCACCCATACCATTAGCCTTGAAGAACAACAGGCTGTTATCTGCAAACAATAAGTGGCTTACCGGTGGCGCCGAGGGTGCTACTTGCAATCCATGAAGGTTTGATGACTCACTTTTAGATTTTAGCAGGCACGAAAGGCCCTCTGCTGCAATCAAGAACAGGTATGGTGAAATTGGATCACCCTGTCGAATACCACAAGATGGCTTGAACTGCTCAAGTTTCTTCCCATTAAACAGAACCGAAAATTTCACTGAGCTTACCATTCCCATAACTATTTGTACCCATCTTTCCCTGAAACCCAACTTTAGCATTATAGCTTTCAGATACTCCCAATCAACTTTGTCATATGCTTTCGCCATATCAAGTTTTAGAGCACAATGTTGATTTTTCTTTGCCTTATTCCTTTTCATAAAGTGGATACATTCATAAGAAGTAATAATATTATCCGAAATTAGTCTCCCTAGCACAAAGGCCGATTGTTCCTCCAAAATAATATCAGGCAAAACAAGCTTCAGACGGTTCGAAATAACTTTTGATGCTATCTTGTAGAACACATTGAACAAACTTATCGGGCGGAATTGTGCTAGGAGGGTTGGATTCTTTACCTTAGGAATCAACACCAGCGTAGTCTCATTGATGCACTCGGCTGATTCCCTGCCCTCCACAATTCTTATGACTGCTCTCGTCACTTCCTCCACGCAAACCTCCCAGTGCCGCTGAAAAAAGTGTGCCGGAAAGCCGTTCGGTCCAGGTGCTTTTGTTGGGTACATCTAAAAAAGGGCCTCCTTCACTTCCTTTTGGCTGTATGGTGCAGTCAAATTTAAATTCATTTCTTCTGTTACCTTGCATGGGACAGTATCAAGAACCTGGTGCATATCATGCACTCCATTGGAAGTATATAAATCCTTATAGAAAGCTGTCTCCATCGCCTCCATCTCTTCTACTTCTTTTGTCATTTGCCCATCCTGGCACCGAAGGGCTTTTATTCTGTTCTTTCTTCTCCGACGGCTAGCCCGTAGATGAAAGTAATAGGTGTTCATATCACCATGTTGAAGCCACTCCAACCGAGCTCGCTGCCTCCATAGGATTTCTTCCCTATGATACAACTCGACAAGCCTATCGGTGATTTTTATTTCAGCAAGATTGGGCCCTTGTCCAGCACGCGAGGAGCGCAGCCGGTCCAGCTCTGATTTCAAGTGTGCAATTTCTAGTCTCACCGACCCAAAATGCGTGCGATCCCACGCTGACAGATTTCTGGACATTTTGCTTAGTTTGTCCCGTACATCCGCTACTGTTCCACCTTCTTTTTCTTTCCATCCCGTTCCAACAAATTCAAAAAGATCTGGGTCACGCTCCCACATCAGTTCGTACTTAAAAGTTCTTGGAGGTTTCTTGCACGATTGCTTATCAGAGAACCTTAGAAGTATTGGGGCGTGGTCAGAGGACGCTGCAGTTTTGTGTTCAAGAACTGGTGTAGGAAAAGCGATACACCATGCCGGATTTGCCAAACATCTGTCTAGCCGTACTCTCGTGTACGTTCCTCCTGCGACCTTCTTCTCGAACGTCCAGTAGGTTCCTTTGTAACCAATATCCATGAGGCCGCATGTGTCCATCGCATCGCGGAAGGCGTCCATTTGTGCTTGGCTGCGTTTCCCCACTCCATCCTGCTCATGAGCATGCAAGACTTCATTAAAATCCCCAATGACTGCCCATGGGAGATTGCTATTGCCTGCAATCCCTCTCATCATATCCCAAGTCTTGTATCTATTCTGGACTTGTGCCTCACCATACACAAACGTGACACGCGTTCTGCACTCCACCATATCATCTATCAAAGCATCAATATGGTTCCTCGAGTAACCAATAATCTCAAACTTTATTGACTTATTCCAATAAACCCCAATGGCACCACTTCTACCATCACTGCTTACAGCAAAACTACAATCGAAACCTATTGTGTTTGCTAGGTTCTCAACTCTCGTTCCCTCTAACTGAGTCTCAACAATGCATAATACAGAGGGGGCAAATTGCTTCGTCAATTCACGAAGCTCACGAACTGTCATGGGTTTGCCAGCCCCGCGACAGTTCCATACTAGGAGACTCATTGTGCCCGGCGGCGCTCCTCGAAGGAGCCCGCCGATAATGCTGTATATGGTTGATTAACAAGGCTTTCAGATCTACCATGCTCATCTTCATCTCCCGTGTCCTGCAGCTGTTTGTGCCTCTTATTCTATTTCCGGGGTGATACATACACTGGTGATAATGGGGGCACCGCCGACGAGGTGACCACCATCGCCAGGGAGCTGTCCACTGGACCACCTTGTTTGCTTGCCATCAACAAGGACGAGCTAGGCGAGCTGTTCTCCATTGACGGGCGCTTGTATGAAGCAAGCACACCCTCCTTTGACTTGTCTCGGGCATTCCCTGTTCCATCTGCCACTTCTAGATCATCTCTGGACTTTTCTGCTGTCACAACCTGAACTCCCAGCTCTGTCCCTTCCTCCGTTGGTGCCCTGGCAAAATTCTGGTTCTGTTGTTGCGCATTGAAGCGCCAGCTCTGATTGGGATTATAGGGTTCCCTCCCTCTGCCTCGACCCCCCGTCCTTCCAAGGCCTCCCCTGCCTCGCTGGGTGCCAAAATTCCCCCGGCCAGCCGGCCTAAAATTCACGTTGACAGCCAAAACAAACTCCCCCCATTCAAAGGTGGATTCATCATGAACTCCATCTCCACACTCCTCATGCCAGTGGCCAAATTCACCACAATTATAACAGAAGATTGGGAGTTTCTCATACTTCACTTGGTACCTTACCCTTTCTTCTCCTTTCCTTCATGTAACAAAATGTTTAATCTTGGCATTGATGTCAATTTTCACTCTGACCCGGACGAACTCCCCAAAGAAGCCCGCCGGGAGTTTCAACTGGACTTCCTCCACTTCCCCGATGCGAGAAGCCAATCCCCTGACTGCCCGTTCTATCAGAAAGTTATCCGGCAATAGATGTATCTGAGCCCAGACCGACAGCTTGTCTAGGACGACACTCTCAGGCTTCTTAAAACCATCATACTCCTTTAAGATTACAGCGTGGTCTCTGAACAACCAGGGTCCCTCCAACATTGCTTTGTTCCAATCACCAAGACAACCAAATTGGACTATGAACAGATTATCTTTGATATTCCTCCAAACCACAGTCCTCGCGGGATTCCACGCTACACGCATGTCCCCGTACAGAGCATTAGGGCTGAAAGATTTCAGTGTATGCACCCGTGCTATAGCTAGCCACTTCGCCGGCTCTCCCAAGTCCGGCAGCTCTTCTTCCCAAACAAAGTCATCATCCTCCTCCTCCTGTAAGTTAAGTCGAGCCAACAACTCATCTGCGGTTTCCTTCCCTCGCCGTCCTTGCGAGCTGGAACTTGCCATCCCCAGATCCAATCTCCCCTCATGAGAGAGAGACATAGATAGCGGTGGCCTCGATTGCCCTGATCCGAGGAACCCGGCGTAGCGACGGCACCGATCAGAGGATAGATTCCGGCGGCCAAGATGCCGGAAGACGGAGAAACCCTAGCCTTGCACTAGGGAAAAAAATATGAAGGCCGTGTCATCAATCCGTGGGAGGTGTAGGATGAAGATGGTCTCTCTCAAACAACCCTGCAACCAAATAGCAAAGAGTCTCTTGTGTCCCCAACACACCCAATACAATGGTAAATTTTATAGGTGCACTAGTTCGGCGAAGAGATGGTGATACAAGTGCAATATGTATGGTAGATATAGGTTTTTGTAATCTGAAAATATAAAAATAGCAAGGTAGCAAGTGGTAAAAGTGAGGGTAAACGGTATTGCAATGCTAGGAAACAAGGCATAGGGTTCATACTTTCACTAGTGCAAGTTCTCTCAACAATAATAACATAATTGGATCATATAACTATGCCTCAACATGCAACAAAGAGTCACTCCAAAGTCACTAATTGCGGAGAACAAACGAAGAGATTATTGTAGGGTATGAAACCACCTCAAAGTTATTCCTTCTGATCGATCTATTCAAGAGTCCGTAGTAAAATAACATGAAGCTATTCTTTCCGTTTGATCTATCCTAGAGTTCATACTAGAATAACACCTTAAGACACAAATCAACCAAAACCCTAATGTCACCTAGATACTCCAATGTCACCTAGATACTCCAATGTTACCTCAAGTATCCATGGTTATGATTATACGATATGCATCACACAATCTCAGATTCATCTATTCAACCAACACAAAGAAATTCAAAGAGTGCCCCAAAGTTTCTACTGGAGAGTCAAGATGAAAATGTGTGCCAACCCATATGCATAAGTTCAAAAGGTAACGGAACTCGCAAGTTGATCACCAAAACATACAACAAGTGGATCACGTGAATATCCCATTGTCACCACAGATAAGCACATGCAAGACATACACACTACAAAAAAAAAGACACATACGTGACATTTTGGGCCGAACGAAAAAAATTTCTGTCATACTTATGACACTTCTATGGCGATAATTGTGACAAAACCCGGTATCATCATAGATGTGGTGGGCTCCTACTTCTATGACAAAAAATCATGACAGAAAACGGGCTTTTCGTCCTGGGTGGGCCGGAGACGCAGCTGCATGACATTCTTTGGGCCGTCCATGACGGAAAAAATCATGGTAGAAGCGAGGGCGAGGAAAATATCGGGGTGTTCCTGGTTACGGTGGGTGGTAGGTGCCGAGCGATGCACGGAGGTTTGCGCATTTCTCTCGTACACGCACATGCGTGGGTGCGAGGCGTTGGGCTCTAACTGAACCCGAGTGAGGCGTTCGCCTACTGAACCCGAGCGATTGCACTGCAGGCTACGCATTACTGAACCCGAGCGATCGATCGATGACTGTTAACTGAACCCGATAGAGCGATTCCTTCGCTACTACTGCTAACTGAAGCCGATCGATGCTGCCTCTGGCTAAACAGTGAGTGTTGCTGGGGGTTTGGATGAACAGTTCCTGGTGGGGTTGGATGAACAGGACCCCGTGGTGTTGCCTCTGGATGAACAAGACCCCGATCGATCGAGCCGGTTGGCGCTGGATGAACAGGACCCCATGGAGGGCTTGATGAGCAGTAGATGGTGGAGGGTGGATGAACAGTAGCCCGTGGATGGGTGGTTGAACAGGAGCCCGTGTGGAGAGGGCTGGTTGAACAGTAGCCGGTGGAGTAGCGCGCGGTGGAGGCTGGATGAATAGGAGCCCATGGATGAATAGTCGTAGGTGGAGGCTGGAGGAGGTCGACGGTGGATGAACAATAGCCCGTGGAGGCTGGAGGGGTTCGATGGTGGAGATGAACAGTATCTCGTGGAGTCCCGTTTTGCGGTACGCCACACCCCTCCCGATGAACAGGACCCCTGTTTCGACAGTAGCGCTCCAACACAAGTCTGTTTCCTCCATTTTGCGGTACGCGACACCCCTCCCGATGAACAGGACCCCCGTTTCGACCATAGGAGGTCCGTTTCCTCCGTTTTGCGGTACGCCAGACCCCTCTCAATGAGTAGGATCCCGTTTCGACCATGGCCGGTCGAACACAAGGCCGTTTCCTCCGTTCTGCGGTACGCTAGGCCTCATTTCCGTCGGCTGTTCCGTCCAAGCCCTCCTGATGAACACGATGATTGTAGGATCAAAAGTATGTCTAGAGGGTGGGGGTGATTAGACTACTTGACCAAATAAAAATCTAGCCTTTTCCCAATTTTAAGTCTTGGTAGATTTTAGCAACTTAGCACAAACAAGTAATCAATCTACACATGCAATTCTAAGAGTATAGCAAACATAAAACAATTGCATATGAAGGTAAAGGGAGGAGTTTGGAGGGAGCAAACACAATGTATACACGGAGATTTTTGGTGTGGTTCCGATAGGTGGTGCTATCGCACATCCACGTTGATGGACAGTTCAACCCACGAAGGGTAACGGTTGCGTGAGTCCATGGAGGGCTCCACCCATGAAGGGTCCACGAAGAAGCAAGCTTGTCTATCCCACCATGGCCATTGCCCACGAAGGACTTGCCTCACTAGGGTAGATCTTCACGAAGTAGGTGATCTCCTTGCCCGTACAAACTCCTTGGTTCAACTCCACAATCTTGACGGAGGCTCCCAAGTGACACCTAACCAATCTAGGAGACACCACTCTCCAAAAGGTAATAGATGGTGTGTTGATGATAAACTCCTTGCTCTTGTGCTGCAAATGATAGTCTCCATAACACTCAACTCTCTCTCACAGGATTGGATTTGGTAGAAATATGATTTGAGTGGAAAGCAACTTGAGGAAGGCTAGAGATCAAGATTTATGTGGTTGGAATGGAATATCTTGACATCAACACAAGTGTAGGTGATTCTCTCTCAGAAAATGTATGTTGGAAGTGTAGGCATATTCTGACGGCTCTCTCCACGAATGAAGAGTGGGTGGAGGGGTATAAATAGCCTCCACAGAAAATCTAACCGTTACACACAAATCACCAAACTCGGTGGGACCGAATCATACCACTCGGTCAGACCAATTTAGTTCATAATGTGACCGTTAGGGTTTTCGGTGGGACCGACATGTCAACTCGGCGGGATTGATTCCATTCGGGTTAGGGCATAACATAATCTCGGTGAGACCGATTACACAAACTTGATGGGACCGATTTTGGTAATAGGCAACCAAAGAGTTGGTCAGGCAAACTCGGTGGGACCGATTCGCTCATCTCGGTTAGACCGAAACGTTACGAAGGGGAAACAGCGAGTCTGCATTGCAATCTTGGTGGGACCGATCGTGGTTGGACTGAAACGTTACAAAGGGAAACAGAGAGTTTGCAATCCATCTCGGTGAGACCGAGAACCCTATCAGTGAGAAGGAATTGATTAGGGTTTCTTGCAGTGACTATGTCAAATGAACTCGGTGGTGCCGGATAGGAAATTTCGGCGGGGCCGAGTTTGACTTTTGGTTTGGGACATATGTGGATATGAGAAAGTAGTTGAGGGTTTTTGGAGCATATCACTAAGCATTTTGAGCAAGTAACTCATTAAGCAACACCTCACCCCCTTTTAATAGTATTGGCTTTTCCTATGGACTCAATGTGATCTTTGATCACTAAAAGTATTGGCTTTTAATAGTATTGGCTTTTAATAGTCTTGTGCTTTGAGCTTGAGCCAATCTTTTGTCCTTAGCATTTTGAGGGGTACACTTTCTAATCCATGCCATGCCAATCATTGAGCTTTCCTGAAATATTTATCTTCAAATAGTGTTAGCTCAATGAGCTATATGTTGTTAAGAATTACCAAAACCACCCAGGGATAGTTGCACTTTCAATCTCCCCCTTTTTGGTAATTGATGACAACATATAGATCAAAGCTTTGACAAATGATAATAATATTGAAAAACAACGTCTCTTTGAGAAGTATGTGATAAGAAAGAACTCCCCCTAAATTTGTGCATTATTTAAAATTTTCTTTTGAATGCAAATGCACAATCGATTAGGTTCATGGGTCACTCTTCCATGTCACATACATCTTCATGGAGTGCTCAAAATGATAGAAATTGTCGGATCACGGGTTCCAGCAAAACCCTCAAGGTTCGAACACTGGGGTGCGCGCGAAGATCTCCCCCTACCGATCCACGTCCAAACTTCGCTAAGATCTTATGGGCAAACTCGATGAACTCGCAACACAAAGGACACAAGATTTATACTAGTTCGGGCCACCGTTGTGGTGTAATACTCTACTCCAGTGTGGTGGTGGATTGCCTCTTGGGCTGAGGATGAACAGTACAAGGGGAAGAATAGCCTCCTGAGGAGAGGTGTTCTTTTGCTCGGTGAACTTGTGGTTGTTCTGCTCTCTCTCGATCCGACCGATCGATCCCCCTAGCTATGGTGGTGGCCAGTCCTATTTATAGAGGCCCTGGTCCTCTCCCCAAATATTGAGCGGGACGGGAGCCAACAATGGCCAATTCAAAAGGGGACAGCTAGTACAGCTTATCCTGACAAAAGTGGTCTTCGCCTGCCAAATGCTCTGGTGGTGACGCCGTCTTGGGCTCCATGGTGACCTCCGTCTTGCCGTCCTGCTGGTCTTGGTCTCATTGCACCAATATGGAAACCTTTGCTTGACACCTCGGTACTCCGCGCATGCGCCTGTTTCCTTAGCACCAAAGAGGAAACAAGGACACTATGCGCGCTGGCGCCCGCCTAGCGCCCGTCAGTCCTTGGTATTCACGGCTCACATCATCGGAACCTCGCGAGGTTTGCCTGGCCTTGATCTCTCTGCCCCTCGCGAGCCAGCCTGGTGAGGCCGCTCCTGAGGAGGTCCTGTGTTGTCCACCTCGTAAGGCTTGGCCCCTCGCGAGGGTCTTGAGTCCATGCTGGTGAAGATGGGCCGTACGAGCCCGCTTGCAGAGCCACGCCGTGGGCCGTAGGCAGGCAAGTCTGGGACCCCCGTTCCCAGAACACCGACAGTAGCCCCCGGGCCCAAGGCGCGCTCGGGCTTAGCTTCGAGGCGAAGCCAAAGGGGCAAGTGCGTAGAGCCGTGGGCCCCAATAGCATGCGACATTGGTCGATGCGTGGTGGTTGATTCGACGTGGGTGTCTTCGCTTCCACACGCTGCCTTGGAATCTGCCTGGCTATGTGGCCACCGCAACCTACACAGTTATTCTTCCATCGCCTGCGCCATACTTCTTCAATTTCTCTGCTTCCCCCGGACTCCGCTCCTCTTTCCAATCTGACCTGAGCTCTGCTCACTCCATCGCCATGGCGCCGACGCAAGCGAATAACGGGAAGAAGCCTCTGTCTTCGGCTAGTGCGCCCCCGACTGTCAAGCCCGCAGTTGGTCGATCGCTGGTGCTCAACGATGAGGCCATGGGCAAGGTGCATCCCATGCTTGCCTCCAGCTTCAATGAGTGGGGAAATACGATGGTTTGTCCTGTGTCTCGTGCTCGCATTGACCGGGCGGCCACCGAGGTCCCATTATTCATCAACGCCCTTTGGGCCGGCCTGGTCCCTCCTTTCTCCGCCTTGTTCAATGTTGTGCTTGCGCATTATCAGATCCATATGCTGCACCTTGATCCTAAATTAGTGACCCTTCTCGTCGTCTTCTCCTTTGTTTGCGAGGCCATGATAGGCATTGCCCCTTCAGTTGCCCTTCTCCGCCACTTCTTTTCGCTGCACCTGATTGATCCCCAACAGAGCTCAGGATTCCTGAGCTTTCAGACCATGGTGGCGAAGGCCGGCACAAGGATTGACTTCGAGCTCCCACCATCCACGAGCGGGTTTCGGACACGGTGGGCATTTGTTGATGTCGGAGTGCTCAGCCCCCTGCTCTCTTCTCCATCAGCGCCCGCTATTCCCAGCTCCGGTTGGTACCATTAGAGGCTCACCGATTCGCTCCTTGCCCCTGTTTGGCTCAGGCTGAGGTGGCTTAAGGACCTTGATGTGACTGCGCCTATGGTGGTGAAGGAGTTCATATGGCGCCGCATCGCTCCGCTTCAGCGCCATTCTCAACCGATGTGGGCCTTGCTCAACAGGAAGGACCACATGAGACTTCAGGAGTCCGGGCTCCCCCTTGAAGCGCGGCGAACGGTGCTCGAGGTCCTAATGGGTGTCCCGTTGCCAGACGACATGCCAAGGAAGAGTTGCCTTATGTACCGCTGTTTGAACAAGGCGACATTCGTGGAGCAGATGCCCGCCTTTGATGAGTGGGGGCTGCACCCAGTCGGCCTCGTGGGGCCTCGTGAGAACCCCATCATCGTGGTTCCTCTTCCTGCTGCTGGCGCCGAGCTCGCCCCAAGTGTGGATGCAGGGGGCGAGAACCACTGGGGGCTGATGGCAAAGGTGCTGAGATGCTGATGCCGCCCAAGGCTCCTGAGGCGTCATCCTCAGGAACTCGCGACTCCTGCCCCGGGACGACAGTTCAGGAGGCGACGCAACCCACGTCTCCCAAGGCCGGGGCTCCTGAGACCTCATGAGGTCGCCGTGAGGCAGAGCCTGATGGCTCCCCTCATCTTGGCGCTCCTGAGACTGCCTCTTCGAGCACTTCTCCAGTTGCGCCTCGTGTGGGCCGCCATGTCCATCGCTTCGGTCGGCTCTGCGTGGACTTCGAAGAGCTCCGCAAGAGGAAGGTGTTCCCAAGCAGCAGCACCTTCGGGTCATTAAAACGGAGAAAGTACATCGCCGTTAATGAGTAAGTACCTTATCTTGGTGATTCTGCACGTGCTGCTTCCCTTTGTGATGATATCTCTTTAGGATTCCTTCCGCCAAGGCCGCAAGATCTCCCGAGAAGCAACCTCCTCTCGTCTCGCCTCTCTCGCTAGACTCGAGCGCTTCAAGCCCGCACTCTACTCACGGTGTGGAGCCAACCGGGGAAGCCGGCCCGTCGACAAGGTGTCTTGAGCTCACGCCTTCGCCGTCTTTTCTTCGCGGCCTTGTTCAGAGCACAAGAAGCGTGCCAAGGGTTCCTCCCCTGGTCGTGGACAGTGACTGGTTGGCTTCAATCCTAGGGTCTTCTTCAAGCAGTGGGCCTTCACTCGTTCGGGCCCCTTGCGAGGCTCGTCCCGCAAATGGGCGGGCGCCAGCCCCCAGCCCCCTGCCGAAAGGGGGCGAGTTGCTTCGGACCCATCCGCGGTTCCCGCGGCGGAGGATGAAGTCAGCAGCATGCTCGAGTCGGCGCGAGAAAGGAGCGTCGTTCGCCATGACCTCTTTCAGGAGGCGATGGGCGTGATGAACCATCTTGGTGAAGAGCTCGTGGATGTGGACGTGCGCCTCGTGGCCGAGGGTCTTCGGCTGGTGGAGGAGCGTCATAAGCTGAAGGTGGCCATCAACCTCGGGCGCCACCAGCGCGAGCTCGACAATGCGAAGGCCGAGGCTTCCCTTGCAGCCTCTCGTGAGGCCTGCTCTCAACCTCTGGAAGAGGCTCGGGAAGCTGACCGCCATCGCGAGGTCGCAGAGAAGCGTGCATGGGAGCTCCAAGCCTGGAGTGCTGTCTTGGAACAACAAGTGGAGGTGCGCAGGGCCGCCCTTGCATCGTTGAGGGGGACGTCCACCGAAGAGGAAGAGATCTGATACGTCTCCAACGTATCTATAATTTTTGATTGTTCCATGCTATTATATTATCTGTTTTGGATGTTAATGGGATTTATTTTACAATTTTATATTATTTTTGGGACTAACCTATTAACCGGAGGCCCAGCCCAAATTGATGTTTTTTTGCCAATTTCAGTGTTCCACAGAAAAGGAATATCAAACGAAGTCAAAACGGAATGAAACCTTCGGGAACGTGATTTTCTCAACAAACATGATCCAGGAGACTTGGAGTGGGCTTCAAGAAACAATCAAGGACGCCACGAGGCAGGGGGCGCACCTACCCCCCTAGGCACGCCCTCCACCCTCGTGGGCCCCTCATTGCTCCACCGACCTACTTCTTCCTCCTATATAAGTCCACGTACCCCGCAAACATCCAGGAGAATCACGAAAACCTAATTCCACCAATGCAACCTTCTGTACCCGAGAGATCCCATCTTGGGGCCGTTTCCAGAGCTCCGCCGGAGGGGGCATTGATCATGGAGGGCCTCTACATCAACTCCATGGCCTCTCCGGTGATGTGTGAGTAGTTTACTTTAGACCTTCGGGTCCATAGTTATTAGCTAGATGGCTTCTTATCTCTCTTTGAATCTCAATACAAAGTTCTCCTCGATCTTCTTGGAGATCTATTTGATGTAATCTTCTTTAGCGGTGTGTTTGTCGAGATTCGATGAATTGTGGGTTTGTGATCAAGTTTATCTATGAACAATATTTGAATCTTCTCTGAATTCTTTTATGTATGATTGGTTTATCTTTGCAGGTCTCTTCGAATTATCAGTTTGGTTTGGCCTACTAGATTGATCTTTCTTGCAATGGGAGAAGTGCTTAGCTTTGGGTTCAATCTTGCGGTGTCCTTTCCAAGTGACAGTAGGGGCGGCAAGGCACGTATTGTATTGTTTCCATCGAGGATAAAAATATGGGGTTTATATCATATTGCATGAGTTTATCCCTCTACATCATGTCATCTTACTTAAGGCATTACTCTGTTCTTATGAACTTAATACTCTAGGTTCATGCTGGATAGCAGTCGATGTGTGGAGTAATAGTAGTAGATGCAGAATCGTTTCGGTCTACTTTTCACGGACATGATGCCTATATACATGATCATACCTAGATATTCTCATAACTATGCTCTATTCTATCAATTGCTCGACAGTAATTCGTTTACCCACCGTAATACTTACGCTCTTGAGAGAAGCCACTAGTGAAACCTATGGCCCCCGGGTCTATCTTCCATCATATTAATCTTCCAACACTTAGCTATTTCTATTGCCGTTTATTTTACTTTTCATCTTTATTTCTCTTTATCATAAAAATACCAAAAAAATTATCTTATCATATCTATCAAATCTCGCTCTCGTAAGTGACAGTGAAGGGATTGCCAACCCCTTTATCGCGTTGGTTGCGAGGTTCTTATTTGTTTGTGTAGGTGCGTGGGACTCAAGCGTGATCTCCTATTGGATTGATACCTTGGTTCTCAAAACTGAGGGAAATACTTACGCTACTTTACTGCATCAGCCTTTCCTCTTCAAGGGAAAACCAACGCAGTGCTCAAGAGGTAGCAAGAAGGATTTCTGGCGCCGTTGCCGGAGAGTCTACGCACAAGTCAAGACATACCAAGTACCCATCACAATCTCTTATCCCTCGCATTACATTATTTTCCATTTGCCTCTCGTTTTCCTCTCCCCCACTTCACCCTTGCCATTTTATTCGCCCTCTCTTTTCTGTTCGCCTCCCTCTTACTTTTGCTCCTCGCACTTTCTGCCATTATGTCTGAAATTGGGGAAATTATTGTCGATAGGGACAATAATAATAACATGGAAAATTCTGATGCTCCTGCTGAAGAACCCCATATCTTACATACAAAAAAATTCCGAATCGGTAGTGGTAATATTATTGGAAAATGAGTTATCCAAGATTTCTTTACTTATGCCGGTGCTTTGCCTTCTATGGGTAGTTCTATTCTTCATAGAACTAGTAGTATTGCGGATGCTATCACCATGCTTGTAGGTTAACTTGAAAGGCAATTTATGCACATGCATCCTTGCATACAAAGGATTTTCCTAGATTTTTCTAATATTGAGCATTGTTCTGTTAAGCGTGCTGCTACTATCTTTTTGGCTCATGAGTTCAGATTTATAATAAAAGAGGCCAAAGAAATCTTTGCGCACTATAGGGTGGACGCTGGCCGTCCTCCCATAGAGGCAATCCTCTTTGATCAAGAGGAAATAATGCGTTTTCAATCTTTAGACTATGTTGCTTTTAATGAGAACCTTAGAAAAAAGATTCCTACCAATGTTCTGGTTGATAGAATTTCTGAACTTAATAATGATTTTGCTATTCGAAATAATGAGCTAGGATATTCTCTCGAGTATGGGCTCACGAAGTTTTGTCAAAAGAATGCTTATAATGATGAATTGGTTGTGCAATATGAAGGACCAAAGAAGGAACCTATACCTCCCAAAATTGATCTTGGGGACTTCTATCCCATTAAATTTAGCCCTTTTGATTACTTTTAGGTGCCTCAAAGAAAACTTGCTGCTGAACGTAGAGAATATGAAATGATTTTTCGTGATCTATCTTATTATTATGGCAATACCTAGATCTATCCTTGCTTTTATGCCTCGCTAGGGGCGTTAAACGATAGCGTTTGTTGGGAGGCAACCCAATTTTATTTTTATTTTTTTATTTTTGCTCCTGTTTAGTAATAAATAATTTATCTATCCTATGTTTTGGTTGTGTTTTTTGTGCTTAATTAGTGTTTGTGCCATGTAGAACCTTTGGGAAGACTTGGGGAAAGTCTATTTGGTCTTGCTGTAAAAAACAGAAACTTTAGCGCTCACGAGAATTGCTGCCATTTTTTACTGGAGAGTGCTATTTAGTTAATTCTTTTTGAAGATAATTAATAGATAAATTTCTCACGTCCAGAAATTTATTTTAGAATTTTTGGGGTTCCAGTAGTATTCGAAATATACAGATTACTACAGACTGTTCTGTTTTTGACAGATTCTGTTTTTCGTGTGTTGATTGCTTATTTTGATGAATCTATGGCTAGTAAAAGAGTTTATAAACCATAGAGAAGTTGGAATACAGTAGGTTTAACACCAATATAAATAAATAATGAGTTCATTAAAGTACCTTGAAGTGGTGGTTTGTTTTCTTTTACTAACGGAGCTCATGAAGATTTTCTTTTAAGTTTTGTGTTGTGAAGTTTTCCAGTTTTGGGTAAAGATTTGATGGATTATGGAACAAGGAGTGGCAAGAGCCTAAGCTTGGGGATGCCCATGGCACCCCAAGGTAAAATACAAGGACACCAAAAAGCCTAAGCTTGGGGATGCCCCGGAAGGCATCCCCTCTTTCGTCTTCGTTCATCGGTAACTTTACTTGGAGCTATATTTTTATTCGCCACATGATATGTGTTTTGCTTGGAGCATCTTGTATGATTTGAGTCTTTGCTTTTTAGCTTACCACAATCATCCTTGCTGTACACACCTTTTGAGAGAGACACACATGAATTGGAATTTATTAAAATACTCTATGTGCTTCACTTATATCTTTTGAGCTATATAGTTTTTATTCTATGTGCTTCACTTATATCTTTTGAGCTATATAGTTTTTGCTCTAGTGCTTCACTTATATCTTTTAGAGTACGGCGGTGGTTTTATTTTATATAAATAATTCATCTCTCATGCCTCACTTATATTATTTTCAGAGTCCTTTAGAACAACATGGCAATTTTCTTTTAGTCATAATAAAAACTTTCATATAAGTGCATTTAATACTAAGAGAAGTTTGATACTTGATGATTGTTTTGAGATATGGAGATAGTGATATCAAAGTTGTGCTAGTTGAGTAGTTGTGAATTTGAGAAATACTTGTGTTGAAGTTTACAAGTCCCGTAGCATGCACGTATGATAAATGTTGTGTAACAAATTTGAAACATGAGGTGTTATTTGATTGTCTTCCTTATGAGTGGTGGTCGGGGACGAGCGATGGTCTTTTCCTACCAATCTATCCCCCTAGGAGCATGCGCATAATACTTTGTTTTTGATGACTTGTAGATTTTTGCAATAAGTATGTGAGTTCTTTATGACTAATGTTGAGTTCATGGATTATACGCACTCTCACCCTTCCATCATTGCTAGCCTCTTCGGTGCCGTGCATTGCCCTTTCTCACCTTGAGAGTTGGTGCAAACTTCGCCGGTGCATCCAAATCCTGTGATACGATACGCTCTATCACACATAAACCTCCTTATATCTTCCTCAAAACAGCCACCATACCTACCTATTATGGCATTTCCATAGCCATTCCGAGATATATTGCCATGCAACTTTCCACCGTTCCATTTATTATGACATGCATCATCATTGTCATATTGCCTTGCATGATCATGTAGTTGACATTGTATTTATGGCATAGCCACCATTCATAATTTTTTCATACATGTCACTCATGAGTCATTGCACATCCCGGTACACTGCCGGAGGCATTCATATAGAGTCATATCTTGTTCTAGTATCGAGTTGTAATCATTGAGTTGTAAAGAAATAGAAGTGTGATGATCATCATTAATAGAGCGTTGTCCAAAAAAAAGAAAGGCCAAAAAAAGAAAAAAAGGCCCCAAAAAAAGAGAATAAAAAGGGGCAATGCTACTATCCTTTTTCCACACTTGTGCTTCAAAGTAGCACCATGATCTTTATGGTCAAGAGTCTCTTGTTTTGTCATTTTCATATACTAGTGGGAACTTTTCATTATAGAACTTGGCTTGTATATTCCAACAATGGGCCTCCTCAAGTGCCCCAGGTCTTCATGAGCAAGCAAGTTGGATGCACACCCACTTAGTTTCTTTTCTTGGGCTTTCATACATTTATAGCTCTAGTGCATTCGTTGCATGGCAATCCCTAATCCTTGCATTGACATCAATTGATGGACATCTCCCTAGCCCATTGATTAGCCGCATCGATGTGAGACTTTCGCCTTTTTTGTCTTCTCCATATAACCTCCTTCATTATATTCTATTCCACCCATAGTGCTATATCCATGGCTCACGCTCATGTATTGCGTGGAAGTTGAAAAAAGTTTGAGATTACTAAAGTGTGAAACAATTGCTTGGCTTGTCATCAGGGTTGTGCATGATGAGAGCATTCTTGTGTGACGAAAATGGAGCATGACCAAACTATATGATTTTGTAGGGATGAACTTTCCTTGGCCATGTTATTTTAAGAAGACATGATTGCTTAGTTAGTATGCTCGAAGTATTATTATTTTTATTTCAATATTAAACTTTTATCTTGAATCTTTTGGATCTGAACATTCATGCCACAATAAAGAAAAAATACATTGAGAAATATGTTAGTAAGCATTCCACCAAAAGTTCTGTTTTTATCATTTACCTAATCGAGGACGAGCATGAATTAAGCTTGGGGATGCTTGATACGTCTCCAACGTATCTATAATTTTTGATTGTTACATGCTATTATATTATCTGTTTTGGATGTTAATGGGCTTTATTTTATACTTCTATATTATTTTTTGGGACTAACCTATTAACCGAAGGCCCATCCCAAATTGTGTTTTTTTTGCCTATTTCAGTGTTTCGCAGAAAAGGAATATCCAACGAAGTCCAAACGGAATGAAACCTTCGGGAACATGATTTTCTCAACAAACGTTATCCAGGAGAATTGGAGTGGGCGTGAAGAAACAATCAAGGTGGCCACGAGGCAGGGGGCACACCTACCCCCCTGGGCGCGTCGTCCACCCTCGTGGGCCCCTCATTGCTCCACCGACCTACTTCTTCCTCCTATATAAGTCCACGTACCCCGCAAACATGAAGGAGCATCACAAAAACCTAATTCTACCACCGCAACCTTCTGTACCCAAGAGATCCCATATTGGGGCCTTTTGCGGAGCTCCGCCGGAGGGGGCATTGAACACAGAGAGCCTCTACATCAACTCCATGGCCTCTCCGGTGATGCGTGAGAAGTTTACTTCAAACCTTTGGGTCCATAGTTATTAGCTAGATGGCTTCTTCTCTCTCTTTGAATCTCAATACAAAGTTCTCCTCGATCTTCTTGGAGATCTATTCGATGTAATCTTCTTTTGCTGTGTGTTTGTCGAGATTCGATGAATTGTGGGTTTGTGATCAAGTTTATCTATGAACAATATTTGAATCTCCTCTGAATTCTTTTATGTATGATTGGTTTATCTTTGCAAGTCTCTTGGAATTATCAGTTTGGTTTGGCCTACTAGATTGATCTTTCTTGCAATGGGAGAAGTGCTTAGCTTTGGGTTCAATCTTGCGGTGTCCTTTCGCAGTGACAGTAGGGGCAGCAAGGCACGTATTGTATTGTTGCCATCGAGGATAAAAAGATGGGGTTTATATCATATTCTATGAGTTTATCCCTCTACATCATGTCATCTTACTTAAAGCATTACTCTGTTCTTATGAACTTAATACTCTAGATGCATGCTGGATAGCGGACGATGTGTGGAGTAATAGTAGTAGATGCAGAATCGTTTTGGTCTACTTTTCATGGACGTGATGCCTATATACATGATCATACCTAGATATTCTCATAACTATGCTCAATTCTATCAATTGCTCGACAGTAATTCATTTACCCACCGTAATACTTATGCTCTTGAGAGAAGCCACTAGTGAAACTATGGCCCCCGGGTCTATTTTCCATCATATTAATCTTCCAACACTTAGCTATTTCCATTGCCGTTTATTTTACTTTGCATCTTTATTTCTCTTTATCATAAAAATACCAAAAATATTATCTTATCATATCTATCAGATCTCACTCTCGTAAGTGACCGTGAAGGGATTGACAACCCCTTTATCGCGTTGGTTGCGAGGTTTTTATTTGTTTGTGTAGGTGCGTGGGACCTGAGCGTGATCTCCTACTGGATTGATACCTTGGTTCTTAAAACTGAGGGATATACTTATGCTACTTTACTGCATCACCCTTTCCTCTTCAAGAGAAAACCAACACAGTGCTCAAGAGGTAGCAAGACCCGGAAGCGCGAGGAGTCGCTTGCACTGGAAGCCGTTGAGCGTAGCCTTGATCTCAAACGATTGGAGAGGAGGGAGCGTCAAGTTTCCCAGGCGGAGGATGCCGTCGCCGCACGCGATGCTAGGGCCCAGGAGGAAGTTGATTGCCGGGTGGCCGAGGCTCGCGCGGATCTCGAGAGCAGGTACAACCTGAAGCTGAAGCTCGTGGAAGCTGGGGCTGCCGGTAGGACTACTGCCCTGATGTCCAGGTTGACCGAGGTGGAGCGACGCGAGGAAGCCGCCGCAGCCACCCTGGTCTCGGCACATGCCGAACTGGCCTCCGCCCGCGCCGAGATGATCCCTCTTCAACAGCGGGTTGCTGACGCCAAGTCCGTCGCGTGGCAGAACAAGGAGATAGTGCTTCAATGGCGGACACTGGAGCACGTGCACGCCCCCATGCTCCAGGACCTCAGGAATAGGGCCAACATCGGCCTGGGAAACATCTGTGATGAGAATGCTCCTCATCCCCACGCGAACTACTACGCCAGCCACCTCCGCTTCTTTGCCGACGTGGTGACATGCTTGGAGAACCATTCTGAGAGGGCTCGCCAACTTGTTGATGAGAGGAGCTGCGGCCTGCTCGGGCGTGCGTTCTCCCGCGGTTTCAGCCATCTCCAGAACACCGACCCCAACTTTGACTTTGACGCCGCCATCGCTCCCGTATCCGAGGCCATCCGGGGCAACCTGTTGTGATGGGTGGAAGACAATGTGGACGCTCTAGTCAGGGCCTTCACTTCCGATGATGATGGGGTGGTGGTCGCGACGGACGCGGGCAATGTGGTCGACGACGGTGATGGTGGCGCTTGTGGAGGTGATGGTGATGCCAGGGATGGTGGTAGCGATGCCTGCGGCGCGTCTGAGGATGATCCGGGGGACGCGGCGAGCGACATGTCTGACTGATCCCGTGTTTCCTAGCTGTTTGTCCTGCACACAGAAGCTCGGGCGCAGCCCTTGAAGTTGTAAGAGCATTTTTGGAGCGGAAGCCCCTCATGTAAATTTGCTGCATCCTTTATCTTGTTAGGTCGAGTCAAATATGTGTCTTCGTGAGCTCAGTATCCTGGGGCAAAGTCGTTGTTGCGGTTTCCCTTAGCCTAGACGAGCCCAACCTGGCTCGTGATGTTGGAAGCTCCCGAGGAACTCGTCGAGACGCTCGAGGGGGCCGCGTGATAAGCAAGTGCCACTACTAGGAAAAAGCCTACTAGTGGCACACCTGTTTTGCCTACTAATGGCGCACTACTGGTACGCCACTAGTACCACGCCACTAGTATTATATACTAATGGTGCACCACGCCGTGCGCCATTAGTATAGACCAACATGCGCCATTAGTATGCCTCCCAGGGGGGCATATTTACCCACGTGCTTTGGCATACTAATGGCGCACTGTGGGGTGATGCGCCATTAGTATGAACATTAGGTTTTTTTTACTTTTCTATTTTTTTGCACAGGTTACAAAATACATTATTGGACAGAATATAGACAGCACCACACAGCAAGAGCAGATTCATCGAATACAATAGAAGATTAGTCTCCGAATACAATTCATCATTTTAGTCTCCGAATTCAACAGATCGAACAAAGATAGAACATTACAAGTCTCGAGACCGCGAGTAGCGAGTTTATCAGAAGTAATACTAATCCTAAAAAGTCCTACTAATCATCATCATACAACTTCTACTCGTTATTATTAACAAGTCATGTGATCATCATCTTGATAGTCATCGAACCAACCCTACTTAAGTGTTCTTAGCACATGATCATCCGTATTAGGCAGGACCTAAATACCCTATTTAAGGTAAAATAACATAAAACAATGTAGACCCTGACTCCCCATTATGGAGAATGGAGAACATCCTGTCTCCAATTCTTGCGCTTCGCTTCCTTTTGCTTCCAAGAACCTCCTTACGACTGTCCATACATTTTTTTCCATCCTTTGAATTTCATGTCTTCACTTCTTTTAGAAATCTTGTATGGACAGTTGAGATTCGTAGGATGACCTGGCTGTATGTTCAAAACATTAAGACTACCTTTCTGATACATCAAATGAGGCACACAATTCTCTGGGATTATCTGTTGAAAAACATAGTAATAACTTCATAGTTAGCAATGATGTACTAGTTTTAGAAGTATGCAAAATATGCACGGATGTCATAATAGTAAAAATCTTACTAGGGTATCTCCATGGTAGTTACCGTAGTTGAACACATGCACTAGTGGCACGTATTGACCATAATGTTGAGGAGTTTGATTGTAGATATTGTAATTCTCAATGTCAGTACAAAATCCGACCAAATGATTTTTCTCCTTGCAAGTTGTTAATTCGGAGCCATCGGCGTAGTGGGTTTTGTCTACCATCTCCCGCACATTGTTTGAACAATAAAAATAAGCTATCAATGGAAATAAGTTGTCAACTATTTTGAAATAAACAATATAAGTTAGCTAATAACTATGTTTGAGAAACTCACATAGCGGTAGAACTGGAGGCGTATCAACAAGGACCCAAATGTCCATATTGTCTTGGTCGATGTCAGGATTACCAAGATCCATGGTGACAAGCATACCCTCATCAAAACCATACATCTTGCAAAATGCTTCCCAATTTTTGCAACCAAAATGGGTTACGCTCCCAGAATTATACAGATTTACTTCAAAGTCCACATCATGATGAGTCCTTAGGTGAATTTTCTTTGTTTCAGAAATTTCATGGTCTTCAAAATCCATCCTCTCCAAGACATATCGTCTTGCATGGCATGGGATAAGCTATACTCGAATTGTAAAAGATGAAAATTACACGTTGAAATAGTTGAAGTCATGCTTAATTATGAAAAAAACAATTGTCGTCGATGCGTACCGTTTCAATTTCGAAGGTCTCCTCGAGCTTAATGCTGAAGCGCCGATCATCATCCAGGTGAGGCCTGTCGCATAGACCTCGATCGTCGTCGCACCAGTCGCACTCCCCCGGGAGACTTTCGTCGTCCGATGACGACATTTCCTACGTTCATAATTCAAAACTACATAGGATGAGTGGTTCCTCTTCCAGATTAGGGTTTATCGATGATGAGCAACTGACATTAGTAATAACTATGAGTTGATATCACACTTCTATATGTATAACACAAGAGGCTGTTGATCCTACTTAATTAAGTACTAAGATACCCCGGCCCATGCATTTGTCGCAAGTACCCCATATGTCCTATTTTTAGCAAAGTCATGCTAAAATTCACGAAAAATTTCAGCATGACCTTTGCTGAAAATAGGACATATGGAGTACCCAAATTTGCCGGAACGGAAGTTAATCGACATTCTGGCAAACTCAAGGGCCTCTCGGGGTTCCTGCAAAATCATCACGACACGATGGTCGGAGACAAAACCCAGCAAACTCCTTCCCTTCACTCGGGGTACAACAATATATCTTCTAGCCATGAAAAATAGTACCAACTAGGATCGATATGACCTTCGTTTTTCATTTTCTGTATGATCAATTAAATCTTCTGCAAGCTTACATGAAAAGGTTCAGCAACTTGAAACATAACTCTTGCTTGGTGTTCCAAATCATTTCATTTATATTTTAAATAACAGTAGGAATTGTTTCATAATAGAATTTACCCCCAAAACAAATTCCTTTAATGCCATTTTCAAACTCTGAGTTGCCTCTGTTGCACTAAAACTAATTCAAATAATTTTTGACTAAAGTACGAAATCAATGTTGACTAAATTTTTTAAGTGCTCTTCCTAAAAATCACTAAAGTAGGAAATCTTTAACATAATGTACCCTGCAGCTTTGTTCAATTGGTACAGTCAACTGTGGGTTTCCTTCAATTGATCAAGAGTAGGAGATCTTGGTGTTAGACCAAAAACTCAGTTATGTCGTCGTCCAAAAAGTGCTAATCTGATGTCAAAGTAGCCACTATCTACCACGCACCATACAGAAGCACATCAGGCAACCGAACTAGCAGTAGCAGCCAATTCACACTAGCAGGAACATTGGCTGTACCAAAAAAATCACACTAAGCATTGGCAGTACCAACCACATTGTCAGCACCATACAAAATTGTTTCACTGGCAGCCACCAATCCAAACTAGCAGTTCACACTAGAGCAGTACATACGAGAGAGGAGACAGAGAGACGAGGAACTCACCGGCGTCAGGCGGTGAGGGCGGGACAAAGTCGGGGGACGGCAGCGCCGACGGCGAGGCGTGGAGGGGTCGGAGTTGGAGGAGGGAGACAGCCGGCGGCACGCTTGGGTGGTGTGGGGGGAAAACCTAATAGATTGCCGAGCGAGCGTGAGAGAGAGAGGGGCCAAAAATTCAGTGCTTCTTCAGAGGAAGGGAGAGGAGGTCATCGGAGCGGGTGTGGAGCGAGGGGGGGGGGGGGGAAGTGGAGGGAGAGATGAAGGGATCAGGCGAGTTAGCTAGCTAGGGGGAAGATTACTAATGGCGCACCCCCTGGCGGTGCGCCATTAGTATGTTTTTTATAGCAATGGCGCACCAGCCAGCGGTGTGCCATAAGTAATTTTTATTATTATTGTTTTTTCTTGCATCTAATAATTTTTTTATTTGTTATTTGAAAATATCATCAAATTTGTTATTTGAAAATATAATCAAATTTGTTTTTTTGGATTTTTTGTTGCATTCATTTGTGACGGTGGAGCGGGGGAAGGTGCGGTGGGTCGTCGGCGGCGGTGGAGCGGGGGAGGGTGCGGGGGTGTCCTCGGCAGCGGTGGAGCGGGGGAGGGTCCGGTGGGTCGTCGGCGACGGTGGAGCGGGGGATGGTGAGGTGGGTCATCGGCGGCGGTGGAGCGGGGAAGGGTACGGGGGGTGCTCGGCAGCGAGGGGGATCTGGCGAGGGGGGATAGCTAGCGATCGAGATGGAGGCGGATCGAGATCGAGTGTCCTCATGAATATTCAATATTTTTTCATATTGAATATGAAAAAATATCATCGAATTTGAAAAAATATTCAAGAATTCAAAAAGTGCCCACGAATTAAGTTTAAAAATATTCATGAGTTCGAAAAATAAAAATGATAGTAGTTTCGCAAAAAAATATAGTAGTGGCGCACTGTGTTGTAGGTGCGCCATTACTAGTTAAACTAGTAATGGCGCACTCTGCCATGGTGTGCCATTACTGGTTTTGAAAAAAAATGATTTTTTTTTGAAAAAACACTTAGTAATGGCGCACTGTCTACATGATGCGCCATTAGTATGTTTGGAAAAATGAAAAAAATATTGTTACTAGTGGCGCATCATGTATCTGGTGCGCCATTAGTGTCTTCCACACTAATGGCGCGCCTGCACATGGTGCGCCACTGCTATATTGTAGTGGCGCACCACATGTCAGGTGCGCCATTAGTATCCATTTCATCTATAGCCCTTTTCCTAGTAGTGTGCTAGCCGGGGCGCGGCATGCGCGTGGCGCGTGTGCGTCTTGCTCAGCCCCACTCGCGAGGGGCCCGTGAGGGGGAGGCAATAGACGCGAACTCCGAAATAAGGCAAGAACCAGACAAAAAGAAATTGCTCGAACGAGAAAAGGAACCCCTCGCACGCATCAATGAAAATTCAACTTCAACTCAAATCCAAATCTAGAAGGCAAGGCTGCAGAAAAGGGATCCAAAGCAAATGGCCGCGTCCGACACCTAGTCTACTCTTCTTGTCTTCAATTCTTCTCACTAGTGCGGAGCTAAGTGCTGCCAATAGGACGTGGGAGGGAGCCCCCGAGGCCCGAGGGCGGCACTCCTGATACTCCGGGGCGTGTAAATCCCCACTCGTTATTACGTGACAGTGTCACGGGCGGCAATCTTTACAGGCGTGAGCCTTACTTCATATCGCCAGACAAGGGCCCCACCTTGCGCCACCCCCTACCACCGTTAGGACGACGGGAAACCAAGACAACACCAACGAGGGTAGAGAGGACGCCAGTGGTGCCCTCGGCGACCACGTGTCCTCTGCCGGGGGTAGGCTCTGGAGCACCTCCCCGGCAGAGGGCCTACCTTCGGGGGACACCTTGTTCTGCGCGGCGCTGGGGAGGAACTTCGTCCCGGTTCCTTCCTGCAGCCCCCAGCGTGCCCCCTTGGCGGGAGGGAGGCCGACGAGATGGGACCGCCATCTGCTGCTGCGACCTGATCCCCCGCGTACCATGGTTAGCATAAGCCTGCTCATGAGGAATTAGTGGTACCCTGTAGCAGTTGTCGCTGGCGCGGTTGGCGAGGCTTCCGGAGGGGTCCTGAAAGGCGCCGACTTCTCGCGCCTCCTCCTCCCAGCCCGACTCGGGGAACGAGCCAGGGTCGTCTTCCAGCACGTACTCCTGGTTGTAACACCCACAATGCGGCTATATCTCCCACGTGTCGGGGCACGACTTAGAGGCATAGCCGCATGGTAGATTAGTCGCAAGTGGGGTAATCTTCACACAATCCCATGTACTGAATAAGAAAGGGATAAAGAGTTTGCTTACAATCGCCACTTCACACCAATAACAAGTTAAACATACATCATCCAGAATACAATCAAGGTATGACTACGGAACCAAAATAAAAGGAAGACAACCCCAAATGCTAGATCCCCGATCGTCCCAACTGGGCTCCACTACTGATCAACTGGAAAAGACACAAAACAATGACCAAGGTCTTCATCGAGCTCCCGCTTGAGCTCTGGTTGCGTCACCTGTACTGGTATCATTGGCACCTGCAACTGTTTGGAAGTATCCGTGAGTCACCAGAACTCAACAATCTCACACCCGCGAGATCAAGACTATTTAAGCTTATGGGTAGGGTAAGGTAATGAGGTGGAGCTGCAGCAAGCACTAAGCATATGTGGTGGCTAATATACGCAAATAAGAGCCGGAAGAGAAGCAACGCATCGGTCGAGAAGCTAGAAGTGATCAAGAAGTGATCCTGAAACTACTTACGTTCAAGCATAACACAAGAACCGTGTTCACTTCCCGAACTCCGCCGAAAAGAGACCATCACGGCTGCACACGCGGTTGATTCATTTTAATTAAGTTAAGTGTCAAGTTCTCTACAATTGGACATTAACAAATTCCCGTCTGCCACATAACTACGAGCACGGCTTTCGAAAGTTCAAACCCTGTAGGGGTGTCCCAACTTAGCCCATCACAAGCTCTCACGGTCAACGAAGGATATTCCTTCTCCCGAGAAGACCCGATCAGTCTTAGAATCCCGGTTACAAGGCATTTCGACAATGGTAAAACAAGACCAGCAAATCCGCCCGATGTGCTGACAATCCCGATAGGAGCTGCACATATGTCGTTCTCAGGGTAACACCGGATAGGTCAAGCTACGAGTAAAACCAGGCCTCAAGTTGAAGGTGGCCCCGCAGGCTGCCCGGTTCGGACCAACACTTAGAGAAGCACTAGCCCAGGGGATTAGAATAAAGATGACCCTCGGGTTAACTACTCCCAAGGGAAAGGTATAGGTTGTTAGGCAAATGTAAAACCAAGGTTGGGCCTTGCTGGAGGAGTTTTATTCAAAGCGAACTTCATGGGGTTCCAATAACACCCAACCGCATAAGGGACGCAAAATCAAGGAACATAACACTGGTATGACGGAAACTAGGGCGGAAAGAGTGGAACAAAACACCAGGCATAAGGCCGAGCCTTCCACCCTTGACCAAGTATATAGATGCATTAATTAAATAAGGGATATTGTGATATCCCAACATATCCATGTTCCAACATGGAACAAACTTCAGCTTCACCTACAACTAGCAACGCTATAAGAGGGGCTGAGCAAAAGTGGTAATTGGACAAACAATGGTTTGCTAGGAAGGTAGGTTAGAGGCTTGACATGGCAATATGGGAGGCATGGTATAACAAGTGGTTGGTAGCGCGACATAACGATAGAACGAACAACTAGCAAGCAAAGATAGAAGTGATTTCGAGGTATGGTCATCTTGCAAGAGATACCGCAAGGAAGAAGAACGAGTCCATGAAGAAGACAAACGGACGAAGTCGAACGAATCCTCACAAACGCGACGTTATCGGAACTAACCCTAAGAAGCAAGACCGGAAAGAAGCAAACAACATGGTAAACAACCATCACATTCTCATGGCATGATGCACAACCAAGTATGATGCATGTCTGGTTGAATGAGGCATGGCATGGCAAAGTGCACAAACAATACTACAAATTAAGTGGGGTTGAATATGCAATGAGTTGCGTATTGATGAAACACCACATCAATTATTTAGTTCTCTCCCGTTCAGGAACCCAACAATATTAAATGTTGTTAAACATGGCAAGACATGAAGCATAAGAAAAACTACATATCTAGACAAGTTTAAATGATGCCGGATATAACAAACAACAATTCTAGAAAATCCTCATATGCATATTATGAATTTGGTACTATTCTGCCATAAACCATATTTTAGAGTTGTTAAACATGCAAAGTAAAGCCACCATGTTAAACTAGGCATTTTTCTACCCCATTTACATATAAAGTTTATTAAATTTGGAGCTATGGTTAATTAGTTATGAATTAAAACATTTTAACATGTCAATAGGCAAAGTTAAACAAACAACATTTTAAACATTTTTAATATGGATTAAGGCAGCATATTATAAAACTAGACAAAATTCTAAGCAAGTTGCATATATTATTTATTTAGATCCGATGCACGGTTGGTGAGTTATGATATGCATGATGTTGGAGGGCTTTTCTATAAAACAGACGTTCCTGTGGGTAATAGACAAATTCGCAGCAGGAGGAAAACACATCGGTCCGTATGTAGTTGGCCCAATAGTGGAAGAAAAAAGGAGGGTGCTTGGGGCTGCTCACCCATGGGCCTTGGCCCGACTGGGAAGGCGGCCTGTGGGAGAACGCGGCTGCTGGGTCCGCGGAGGAGTAGGCTGGGCCTTCGGGAGACACGGCCCAGGCATGGGTTAGTGCGGATCGAACGAGGCGACTGGTCAACGCGGGCATGGCCCGTTACCCTCTGTCGCTCGTAGCAAAGGATGCATACCCGATGGCCGGCTGGCGGCGCTGGGGCTGGGACTCGCGGCCAGCCGACGATGAGGCATGATGGCACAGGCACGGGGATGGCGCGGATGCAGCCAGATCCGTCCGGAATGGCAAGGAGCGGCAGAGGGCCGTGGAGGCGCGAGCGATGACAGGATCGGGGTCGAGAGGAGACGAGGACGAGCATGAGGCAGAGGAACTTGTCGCGCTGTTCACGCTGGACCAGAGCGACAACGGCGGGCCTTCGACGGGGATGGGGCGGACGAGGCCGGAGGAGGTTGTGGCGGAGCGGTTCCTGGTGTTTGTGGTTGGACTTGGTGGCGCCCATCCATGGCAGCTCAAGGTCGTCAGTTGTGGGTGGTTTCTAGGAGACAGAGAGCCCCATATGAGAAAGAGAGAAGAATGGGATAGGAGGAAGGGAAGGAGGGGGCGCGAAGGGGTCCTGGCCTGATGGATGAGGGCGACGCCGTGGTGGTTGAGATCGCCGGCGGCGACGGGGCTGACGAGGACGAGGGCTATGGCTGATGGGGATTTTTGGTGGTGCGGAAATCATGGGAGGCAGTCGGAGGCTCGGGTTGGAGGGAGGTGGATCGGGATGGATGGTGGTTGGCTCGGTGAGGAAGCCGAGGAGGAGACCAGGTGGGCTGGCGGAGGTCGGCGGAATGGACGGATGGGACGTCCTAGTATTAGGGTTAGGCTCATATATAGGTAGGGGTCGATTAGATTAGGGGCTACCGAGTCCCTTTGATCGAAATCAGACGGTTGGGAAAAATAGGCTAGGGAGACCAAAAACAAAAACAGAGATGTTTTATAGATGTTAGGGGATGATCCAGACCCATCGGTGACGACTTCCCGTGTCGGGTTCGGGGGAGTTTCGGACGTGCGAGAGGGGTCTATGCACTGTGCAAAGAGGGTTAGGCGGACGAGGTCAAGTGTGTGGTTTGGCTGAGAAGAGAGAGAGAGAGAGAGAGAGAAGAGGAGGCCCGGCTGGAGTTTCCAGATACCGAAAACGTCCGATGATTTGACCGACTTTACTGCCGCTATAGTTTAACAGTTGGGCTAACAAATGAACTCCGAATGTGACAAAAATTGGCGGACGGCCTATATACACTATAACAACACCGCATGCCAACTTTCTACCCATTCTGAGAACATTACTCGGCCACTTATAAAATAATATTTTAGACGTGCCGCGGGCGCGTGCAAGTGTGTCTGGGCTCAGAACGGACAACAGAGAGAACTGGGAGACCCGGACGAATGCAAGTTTTGAATACATGGAGATGGAATGTGGATGATGACATGGCAAGATGCAACACACAAGCGAATGACAAGGCAACAACAGCGAATAACTGGAAGACACCTGGCGCATCAGTCTCGGTGTGTTACAACACTACACCACTACAAGTGGATCTCGTCCCGAGATCTAGGATGGCACCGGAGAGAAAATGAAGAGGAAGAAAAAGGTAAAACTAAGTTGCTTCTTTGACAAATGAGTGAAACCAAATAACCTTGCGAGGTTGGACAAATTGAAGGAGAGAAAACAACAAAGATGAACAAAGTTGAAAACACTCCGTTGGAAAAGAGGAAACACAGAACATTACTAGAACCTTGTAGGTTGAAAGACATAAGAAAAGGGTTGCAATGGACAAGAATTACATACAAGCACTCTGGTTGAAACGAGATGTACAAGGAATGATAAAGATCAATTATGACAACACTCCGGTTGGAAATGGAAGGCATAGAATATGAACTTGACAAGATGAGAGGATACTTGATGAAATCAACAACACACTACCTTGGGAACTATTGAAAGAATGGCACAAGGGGTAAGAAAGACTTCAGACAGCACTCCGGTTGAGAAGGGAGGCAGCACTTGACAGAATGGGAAGAACTTGAAAATAGGGCACGACACTTTGATTGAATGGATAAGCAAAAGAAAGAACATGATCTTTGCCAAAAAAATGAGATGATGGGTCGAAGCGTGCAACATCACAATGCCTCAGGAACAAAAGATAGAATGGATTAAAAGTAACGAAGAAGAAAACAACATCTTCTACCTCGAATGAATTTGAAAGAGCATCCTTAAGAGAAGGATTGAACAAAGTTGTTGAAAAAATCAACAAAAAAGAACAAGCTTGTTGTGGTCTTATGGAAAAGTGTCAAAATTATGAGGTGACAACTGGCCACTAACGGAAAACAATTGATTGCTTGAGAGCAACGAAGAGGTGAAAACTCCTTTCACCGCGAGAATAGGAGGAAACTTGGATTATCGATAGACACCACAATAAGCAACATTCCTTATGGAAGGCTTTAGGTGAAATATAACCCAAGATCACTCCAACGAAGAGATTGATGGATTTAAAATACCTCTTTCTTGACAACATGTGAATCATGAAACATGAACTCAAATTATCAAGAATGACATAACACCACCTCAAATGATACGGTAGAAAGAATTGCACTTCGGAATGCAAGAAGAGGAATACTTGATCTCCTCAAAACAAAACATGTGTTTTGCACCATGTTTAATTTTGAGTATATAGCTTGGTGGATCATAACTCTGAGAGAAATCTTTAAGAACAATTGAAGAATGAAAAGAATCCTTGATGAACCACCATGTAGAGCCTCCAAGAAGAACTCCGATAACAAAAGGATGATCAAACGAAAGGAAAGAGAAGTTGAAAACACAAGGTGAAACCTTGCAATGATTTAGATGGAGCTTTGCGACGAGATAATGCGGAAAAACTTGGAACTCCGGAAAAGAAATATGAACAAATGAGATCAAGAATTGTGATGAACCTCTGGAATAAGAAATTAATCACTTGGATGAAACAAGAATAAGAATTACATTATGCTTATCCTTCACCAATTTAAATTGATGACAAGCAATGGATTTGGCATACTACTTATTCTCATAGAAAGGATTAAGATAGATATAGCGCAAACTTGAGAAGGTCTTCGACGAACCACCGGAAGGATTGAAACAACGAATAAATTGATATGAAAACAAAGGAAGAGAAATCTTGAACAAACCACCGTAAGAATTGAAAATGAATGTAGCAAAGGCACAATTCACTAGGAAAATTTGGAAACGAATGAAGATACTTGAAGGAATTTAGATACATGAGAACGAATAGATCACGAGCTGATTAGAGAATACTTGAACAACGCCCCGGAAGAATTTGAGAACGAGAGCTGAAAGCTGGAATGAATAATTCTGAGATGATGTGCTACGAAGAATCAATCTGAAAAGACGCTTGAATTGCTACGGATGGATGGAAAGAATTCTCACAATCGAAAACAATTATGAGAGGATGGCATAATGCTAGAACCCTGAATCTTTGAGAGAACGGGTAAGATTTGGAGGAAAACTCTTCTTTGGTCTTCAAAATCTGAGAATGACGATGAGATACGGCACCATGAATTATTGAGGCACTCCAGAATGAAGAATGGAAAGGTTGAGCCAACGATGAAATGAATTTGAAAGATCTTGGAGAAAAACATACGACTGATGAAAATTCATCCTTATGTCAAACTTTGAAAGAATTTGAGGATAGCTCTGGGAAAATCGGAAGAGCCGGGTAAGATCCTGGGAAAAGACCTATGGGTTGGGTCCCGCTCAGGAGAAACACCGTTCAAAAGTTCGCTTGAAAAGAGAGATTGCACCGGTTGAATTAAATGCCTCAAAAGAGATAACAACCTCAAAATAGCTCAAACGGATTAAGAATGGAAACATGAATCTTCAAAACTTCGGACATGAATAGAGAGAGGTGAGCGATTAAGAGGTGCAACGGCATGGGAAAACATTTGAAACGAGGAAAATGGATATGATCAACACCAAAAGCTTGAATTGAATCCATCGGAGAAGAAAGAGAAAGAAGAGCGATGAACTTGAAACTCTGTTAGTGTTCCGAGAATCACCGGATAAGAACATTGAAAGAAAAGAATAAAGAGACTTCACATGAATAAAACATATATTCGATTAAGAATTCTGAGTCCTGAAGAAAAAGGGTGGGAGGGAAGGAAAACAAAGGCAACTTGGGGATGGATGAAACGAACACCTTGAGAAAAAGCTTAGAATTGATCTTGTGGATGTTGAAAATGATCGGATCCACTTGAAGAGAAGCACACCGGTTGGAAAGAATTAACATGACAATCTCGATAAACAAGAAAGATTAGCATCCACATAGATATATGAGAACCCTGCTTAGGAAAGGTATGGATTAACACTGGACATTGAAGCAACTCGAATACCACAATTAAAAAAAACAAAGGATTGGCTTGCAAAATAAGCCAGAACAAACATATGATAGAGATTTCGTCCGACGTTTTCATGGTGGGGCCCACACAGGCTCGATCGTACAACACCATCATGTACAAGGAAGTGCACATGTCAAACAAAGCGTCCCCGAGTCAGCATAGCCAAGGACTCTTTGAAACACAACGAGACCACTGTAAAACTAACCGTGGATAGGCGGACCACTAGACGTCGAACCCCAATTTCATATCATACATCTGTCGGACTTATATCCTAGGAGCTACTTGAATTCCCACTTATAAACTCTCGAAACTTTCTGGTTATGCAATCATGTGTTGGGGATACATGGGAAGCATAATATCTCACCCAAACTAACAATCCCTACATCCAGCTGTATCCATCCTTCAACACATAACCAAGAAACCTTCGAAAATCGTGTACCTCAACCTTCGAAAAGCATCTGTTATACGAGTTATGGCAATACTCCCAAACAACATCCCCAGTACTGGGTGGCGTCGAGGTTATCTCACCAACAACTGCATAAAAGAGATTTTCGATGTCGGCGAACTCAGGTATTCTAGAACTGCAACGATAAAATTGCAACGACAACACCTCGGAGCTCAACTCCCCGGGACACTGCCACAACCCCTAAATGTTAGGAGGTACCAAGAACAATGTTCTCGTCACAAGACTATCGTAATGACTCTAAGATACCTGTGTGATCCTAATTTTTAGTGAAATTTGAGGAGAGGAGAGTCAAAACTTCTACGTCAGGAGACCTCACCAGAGCGACAAAGGGACTGAGGAGTAAAAAGAATCATACTCTCTGATATATATATAATCCTAAGACCCAAAACATTTTGTTCTAGACTCAACAACGTCAGCGATTCGATGAAGCAGGGGGCTCCTAAGTCGGGGATGTCTCTGATTACCAACTTGTAACACCCACAATGCGGCTATATCTCCCAAGTGTCGGTGCACGACTTAGAGGCATAGCTGCATGTTAGATTAGTCGCAAGTGGGGTAATATTCACATAATCCCATGTACAGAATAAGAATGGGATAAAGAGTTGGCTTACAATCACCACTTCACACCAATAACAAGTTAAAGATACATCATCCAGAATACAATCAAGGTCCGACTATGGAACCAAAATAAAAGGAAGACAACCCCAAATGCTAGATCCCTGATCGTCCCAACTGGGCTCCACTACTGATCAACCGGAAAAGACACAAAACAACGACCAAGGTCTTCATCGAGCTCCCGCTCGAGCTCTGGTTGCGTCACCTGTACTGGCATCATTGGCACCTGCAACTGTATGGAAGTATCTATGAGTCACGAGGACTCAGCAATCTCACACCCGCGAGATCAAGACTATTTAAGCTTATGGGTAGGGTAAGGTAATGAGG
Source organism: Triticum aestivum (assembly GCF_018294505.1). Lineage (NCBI taxonomy): Eukaryota > Viridiplantae > Streptophyta > Magnoliopsida > Poales > Poaceae > Triticum > Triticum aestivum. The sequence continues at coordinate 478,234,395 of NC_057809.1, read as the reverse complement.
TGGTGCTGCATCAAGCACTAAGAATATGTGGTGGCTAACATACGCAAATAAGAGCGAGAAGAGAAGAAACGCAATGGTCGAGAAGCTAGAAGTGATCAAGAAGTGATCCTGAAACTACTTACGTTCAAGCATAACACAAGAACCGTGTTCACTTCCCGGACTCCACCGAAAAGAGACCATCACGGCTACACACGCGGTTGATTCATTTGAATTAAGTTAATTGTCAAGTTCTCTACAACCGGACATTAACAAATTCCCATCTCCCACATAACCGTGGGCATGGGTTTCGAAAGTTCAAACCCTGTGGGGTGTCCCAACTTAGCCCATCACAAGCTCTCACGATCAACGTAGGATATTCCTTCACCCGAGAAGACCCGATCAGTCTCGGAATCACGGTTACAAGACATTTCGACAATGGTAAAACAAGACCAGCAAAGCCGCCCGATGTACCGACAATCCCGATAGGAGCTGCACATATCTCGTTCTTAAGGCAACACCGGATAGGTCTAGCTACGAGTAAATCCAGACCTCAAGTTGCCCCGAGGTGGCCCCGCAGGCTGCCCGGTTCGGACCAACACTTAGAGAAGCAATGGCCCCGGGGGGGGGGGTAGAATAAAAATGACCCTCGGGTTAATTACTCCCAAGGGAAAGGTATAGGTTGTTAGGAAAATGTAAAACTAAGGTTGGGCCTTGCCGGAGGAGTTTTATTCAAAGTGAACTGTCAAGGGGTTCCCATAACACCGAACCGCGCAAGGGATGCAAAATCAAGGAACATAACACCAGTATGACGGAAACTAGGGCGACAAGAGTGGAACAAAACACCTGGCATAAGGCCTAGCCTTCCACCCTTTACCAAGTATATAGATGTATTAATTAAATAAGATATATTGTGATATCCCAACATATCCATGTTCCAACATGGAACAAACTTCAGCTTCACCTGCAACTAGCAACACTATAAGAGGGGCTGCGCAAAAGCGGTAACATAGTCAAACAGTGGTTTGCTAGGAAGGTGGGTTAGAGGCATGACATGGCAATATGGGAGGCATGATATAGCAAGTGGTAGGTAGCGCGACATAATGATAGAGCGAACAACTAGCAAGCAAAGATATAAGTGATTTTGAGGGTATGGTCATCTTGCATGAGATCCCGCAAGGAAGAAGAACGGGTCCATGAAGAAGACAAACGGACAAAGTCAAACGAATCCTCACAAACGCGACGTTATCGGAACTAATCCAAAGAAGCAACACCGGAAAGAAGCAAACAATATGGTAAACAACCATCACATAATCATGGCATGATGCACAACCAAGTATGACGCATGTCCGGTTTAATGAGGCAAGGCATGGCAAAGTGCACAAACAATACTACAAATTATGTGGGGCTCAATATGCAATGAGTTACGTATTGACGAAACACCACATCAATTATTTAGTTCTCTCCCGTTTGGGAGCCCAACAATATTAAATGTTTTTAAACATGGCAAGAGATGAAGCATAAGAAAAACTACCTATCTAGACAAGTTTAAATGTGGCCGGATATAACAAACAACAATTCCGGAAAATCCTCATATGCATATTAGGAATTTGGTACTGTTCTGCCCTAAACCATATTTTAGAGTTGTTAAACATGCAAAGTAAAGCCACCATGTTAAACTAGGCATTTTTCTACACCATTTACATATAAAGTTTATTAAATTGGGAGCTACGGTTAATTAGTTATGAATTAAAGCATTTTAACATGGCAATAGGCAAAGTTAAACAAACAACAATTTTTAACATTTTAACATGGATGAAGGCAGCATATTATGAAACTAGACGAAATTCTAAGCTAGTTGCATATATTATTTATTTAGATCCGATGCATGGTTGGTGAGTTATGGTATGCATGATGTTGGAGGGCTTTTTTGTAAAACAGACATTCCTGTGGGTAATAGACAAATTCGCAGGAGGAAAAAAACACATCGGGCCATATTGTCAGGACCCCGATCCTAAGCCACATCGATCTAGCATGTAACACATCATATCACTTTGCGGCCTCACGCACGGTATTCCCACGGGTGCCACCTTACCTGGCCCGGGACCGTTTGCGCCTTTTGGCTCACGTATATGATAGTGTCGCTAGCATCCATATGACAGAGAACCCGGGCCGACATGGCTAGCCGTGAACCCAAAGCGGCGCTAACCCATGAGGACAGGCATACATGAATCACATCGAGCATGTCGGTCATCAACGTGTGAATCCGGGCTGTAGCACTAGGCTAACAGGACTCCGGTAACCCGGGCTGTAGCAGGCTAGGCAGGACTCCGGAAGTCATTGCATGACATTTCCCCGAAGGGACAGACACAGGAACGAAGTGAAACACATGGCGGCCAGTCAAGTGTTCCGAGCAGTAGTGCTGGGCTAGCAGGACTCCGGTGAACCAGGCTGTAGCGGACTACTATCGCTCAGAAAGCACTAGACTACATTTCCCCATATGATAGGCTGCCAAGGATAAACAACTAGATTGTCGGATCTCACTCATACCAAGCATTTCAATAATACACACAATATGCCCGATATGAGTACATACAACATGGCATCACAACAAGACTCTACGACTCAAGTATTTATTCATTAGGCTCCGAGGAGCGAGATATTACAAGCATGGGTCTCATGACCCCACATTCAGAGCATACAAGTCAAAGCACATGTGGAAGCTTAACATGTCTGAGTACAGACATCTACAAATGAAAAAGGCTGAGAAGCCTGACTATCTACCAGATCCTGCCGAGGGCACAAGATCGTAGCTGAGGTAACAAGCTAAACGTTGAAGTCCACGTGGAACTACTAGCGAGACTAACGTCTCTCTGCAAAACATAAAATAGGCAAACGTGAGTACAAATGTACCCAACAAGACTTACATCAGAACTATCTACATATGCATCGGTATCAATAAAGGGGTGGTGGAGTTTAACTCCAGTAAGCCAGCTTTGACTCGGTGGCTATCCTGAACTACGACTGCAAGTAACTCTTTGAGGTGGCGCACACGAGTCCACAAATTCACCATACCAATACACCACTATGGATCCGCTCCCGTCTCCCTGCGAGAATGCCATCCATAGCACTCACACTTATCTTGCGCATTTTAAAGTATCCACTTTCGCTTGTCTATGAACTATGCAAGGGGTCCAAGTTTCCATATCCGAGGAATCCGGCTATTTGAATAGATAATGATAACCCTGCAGGGGTGTACTTCTTCACACACGCTCTCGCCACTTATTTCCCTATACACGTCATGTACCTCGGCAACCTTCAAGCGGAAACCGGGCGAGGGAGTCGGCCACGACCTGACTAACCAACAAGTCTCTAGTCCAGCTTTATTGCCTATTCGGGTTCCATCCGCAAGGAGATCCGGCCGGGGTGTCGTTCACGGCCCCAAACGATGTGTGCAGGGTTCCCAAGCCCACCATCCGGCTGCCATTTGGTACACCGTGCCACCGTGCCTAGTCTGTCCCAAGCCCACCTGTACCGGGTGCCACTTGGTAGACTACTAACACTACCTACAAACACCAGAAACTAGTTGCAACTCCTGGACAGAGATCGAGTTGATTAATAAGCTAAGAGGGGCCGAGTTACCGGAACCCAATGTGTGGTAGTAACTGTTCATGGATCACAAACACAGAACTCAGTTCCTGAGGACGGCTGCAATGAGACAACCCACCATGTACTCCTACATGGTCTCTCACCGCTACCTTTACCAAATCGTGTTCACACACTTAGCTGACACACAGTAGGACATGTTCACCACATTCCAATTCATTCCCGATGAATCAGACCCGACTCAACTCTAAGCAGTAGCAGGAATGACAACAAGCATGAATGAATAGACACATCAGGGCTCAAACAACTCCCACTCATGCTAGTGGGTTTCATCTATTTACTGTGGCAATGACAGGTCATGCGGAGGAAAGGGGTTCAACTACCGCAACATTTAACAGTTGAATCGCTGTTGTCCTAATGCAGTAAAAGAGAGCAGGAGCGAGAGAGTGGGATTGTATCGGAATGAACAAGGGGGTTTTGCTTGCCTGGCACTTCTGAAGAAAGTATAGCTCTTCACCGGTGTCATCGAATTCATCGCTGGAACAACGTCTACTGAGGGGGAACAAACAACGGCAACTGAGAAAGAACACAATTAACACATGACGGTATGCAACAATATGATGCATGCTATGACATGACAACATGAATGTGTTTTGGGCTAATGCAAGCTAGAACATATTGAAATGAGTCCATTTGAACCAAAGATTCAAATGCAAACCCATTTTATGAAGTCATATTAGTGCAATAACTTGTTTCACCTAAATAGCAAGGTTAAAGTGTTCTAACATGCATGAAACTGGTACAAATGGAAAGATTGGATTTTTCTGATCATTTTTCATATATAATTTATTTCATTTGGAGTTACAGTTTAATTTCTATGAATTTTGGAAGTTTTGGGCATTTTCTAGAATTTCCTGATTATTTTTAAAACCAGAAAATCATTAATTGCGTCAGCACTGCGTCACTGTGACATCAGCAGGTCAACGGGGGTGGTCCAGGTCAAATCTGACCTGTGGGGCCTACTGGTCAGTGACACACCACTGGCATGAGTCACTGACGTGTGGGGCCGGTCAAAGGCCATGTCAGCAAGTCAAACTGACGGGTGGGACCAGCTGGATTAGTAACTAATCTAAACAGAACATTAAGTTAAACTAAACAGGCACGGGGCCAACATGGCAGTGGCTCTTGGGAGTTTTTAGCAGGGTCATTAGCACTAATTAAGTCAGCGCCACGTCAGCTCGCCGGAGCTTGGCTGGAGGCGACCAAATACACGGCGGGGTTTCGCCGGAATTGCTCGGGTTTCTTGTGCGGGTCACCGTTTGGCGCACTGGGGACACCAGGAGGAAGCCCTCGCTTGGCCGCATCAAGCAGAGGTAGCAGCAGGGCGCAGGGTGGCCGAAGCTCGCCGAAGCAGAGCTCACGGCGGCGCCGGAGTTCGGGCAGAGAGGGAAAGAGGGCTACGGTTCATGGCAGGGCGAGGGAGTGCGTGTGTTAGGCTCCTGAGGACGCACTGAGTGCGATGGTGCACTCGAACACGTTCTTGCACGGCCATAGCCATGACGGCGACATGGCCGGCGGCGAGGAGCGCTCGGGCTCGAAGGGGGCGGTGGCTACGCGGCGTAATCGAGCACGGGAAGTAGAGGGCTAGGTAGAGGAGCTCACGACGGATCCAGAGAGCTGGTCGGCGACCTTGGGGAAGCGCGGACGGTGGCGAACGACGGTGGCGATTTCCGGTGGCCGAGGTCGAAGAAGACAACACCGAGGACGAAGCAGGGCTTCCCGGCTCACTTCGCTCGGTGCAGAAGGCGTAGGCGACAGTGGCGGAGCTTCAACACAACACGGGAAGGCGAGAGGGGTCGGGCAGCGCGGTGGTTCACGGCGGCGCTTCCATGGCCGCGTCGGCAATCGCGGGAGAGAGCGAGGGAGAGGAGGGGAGAGTGAGCTGCGAAAGAGGGGAAGGACCAGGGGGCTCGGGCGTTTCCAAGCGCGTCCGATCAGACTGGGGAGGAAGCAGGAGGTGGAAGCAGGAGGTAGCTTCACCTCCTGTGCGTGCGCCACACCGCCGTCCTCCTGGCAAAGGAAGGAGACGACTGGCGCCTGGCTCTGGTGGGCTGGGCCGTGCTGGGCCGTGTCAGGTGAGCGCCAGGTGAGCTCTTCTCTCTCTCTCTCTCTCTCTCTCTCTCTCTCTCTCTCTCTTTTCTAATTCTTTCTGTTTGGCATTTTCTGTAATTTGTTTTGATTTAGTTTTAGACACTAAATCATTTTTGTTGCTTCTGATAATTCTTGTAGGGACTAGTTGGATTATTCCAAAGCCCTTCACCAAAGATCAGAATTATTGGACATATATTAATTAATTAATAAATATATATCCAATGCAAATAGTTATTGATTTAATTCAAAGGCCCAAAATAAATATCTCTGAGATTCCAAAAATATTGTTTTAAGTTTTACCTCTTGCCAATATTTTCAGAGACTAAGACGAACATTTTGTTGGACTTCCTTGAAAAGATTTTAATGTTGATTATTTTTGAAGTGACTTATGAGGGTTTCAACTAACCTCAATTCAACTTTCAGAATTTAGACATGATGTATGATGCTTACTCAGGTAATTAGCTACAAGAAAATTCTAGGGCTGTGACACATATCTAGCTGGCCCAATAATGGAAAAAAGGAGGGTGCTTGGGGCTGCTCAACCATGGGCCTCGGCCCGGCTGGGAAGGCGGCCTGCGGGAGGACGCGGTTGCTGGGTCCATGGAGGAGCAGGCTGGGCCTTCGGGAGACACGACCCAGGCACGGGTTGACGTGGATCGAACGAGGCGACTGGTCAAGACGGGCATGGCCCGTTACCCTTTGTCGCTTGAAGCAGAGGATGCAGACCCAATGGCCGGCCGGCGGAGCTGGGGCTGGGACTCGCGTCCAGCCGACGATGAGGCATGACGGCACAGGCACGGGGATGGCGCGGATGCAGCTGGATCCGTCCGGAATGGCAAGGAGCGGCGGAGGGTCACGGAGGCGCGAGCGATGACAGGCTCGGGGTCAAGAGGAGACGAGGACGAGCATGAGGCAGAGGAACTTGTAGCGCTGGTTACGCTGGACCAGAGCGACAACGGCGGGCCTTCTACGGGGATGGGGCAGACGAGGCCGGAGGAGGTCGTGGCGGAGTAGTTCCTGGCGTTTGTGGTTGGACTTGGTGGCGCCCATCCATGGCAGCTCGAGGTCGTCGGTGGTTTCTAGGAGACAAAGAGCTCCATATGAGAGAGAGAGACAAGAACGGGAAAGGAGGAAGGGAAGGAGAGGGCGCGAAGGGGTCCTGACCTGATGGATGAGGGTGATGCCGTGGTGGTTGAGGTCGCCGGCGGCGACGGGGCTAACGAGGATGAGGGTTGTGGCTGCTGGGGATTTTTGGTGGCGCAGAAATCATGGGAGGTGGACAGAGGCTTGGGTTGGAGGGAGGTGGATCGGGATGGATGGTGGTTGGCTCGGTGAGGAAGCCGAGGAGGAGACCAGGTGGGCTTGCAGCAGTGGGCATAATGGACAGAGGGGACATCCTAGGATTAGGGTTATGCTCATGTATAGGTAGGGCATTAGGTTAGGGGCTACCGAGTCCCTCTGATCGAAATCAGACGGTCGGGAAAAATAGGCTAGGGAGACCAAAAATAAAAATGGAGATGTTTTATAGATGTTAGGGAATGATCCGGACCCATCGGTGACGACTGCCCAGGTCGGGTTCGAGGAAGTTTCGGACGCGCGAGAGGGGTCTATGCACTGTGCAAAGAGAGTTAGGCGGACGAGGTCAATGTTGGAAATATGCCCTAGAGGCAATAATAAAATGGTTATTATTGTATTTCCTTGTTCATGATAATTGTCTAGTGTTCATGCTATAATTGTATTAACTGGAAACCGTAATACATGTGTGAATACATAGACCACAGCATGTCCCTAGTAAGCCTCCAGTTGACTAGCTCGTTGATCAATAGATGGTTATGGTTTCCTAACCATGGACATTGGATGTCATTGATAACGGGATCACATCATTAGGAGAATGATGTAATGGAAAAGACTCAATCCTAAGCATAGCACAAGATCGTGTAGTTCATTTGCTGAGAGCTTTTCTAATGTCAAGTATCATTTCCTTAGACCATGAGATTGTGCAACTCCCAGATACCGTAGGAATGCTTTGGGTGTACCAAACGTCACAACGTAACTGGGTGGCTATAAAGGTGCACTACAGGTATCTCCGAAAGTGTCTGTTGGGTTGGCACGAATCAAGACTGAGATTTGTCACTCCGTATGACGGAGAGGTATCTCTGGGCCCACTCGGTAATGCATCATAATAATGAGCTCAATGTGACTAAGGAGTTAGCTACGGGATCATGCGTTACGGAACGAGTAAAATGACTTGCCGGTAACGAGATTGAACGAGGTATTGGGATACCGACGATCGAATCTCGGGCAAGTAACATATCGATTGACAAAGAGAATTGTATACGGATTGATTGAATTCCCGACATCTTGGTTCATCCGATGAGATCATCGTGGAACATGTGGGAGCCAATATGGGTATCCAGATCCCGCTATTCATTATTGCCAGGAGAGATGTCTCGGTCATGTCTGCATGGTTCCTGAACCCGTAGGGTCTACACACTTTCAGGTTCGGTGACCCTAGAGTTGTTATGGGAAATAGTATGTGGTTACCAAAGGTTGTTTGGAGTCCCGGATGAGATCCCTGACGTGATGAGGAGTTCCGGAATGGTCCGGAGGTGAAGATCGATATATTGGACGAAGGGTATTGGAGTCCGGAATTGTTTCGGGGGTACCGGGTGACGACCAGCGTGTCCGAAAGTGGTTTTGGAGGCCCCGGCAAGTGTTGGGGGGCCTTATGGGCCAAGGGGAAGGGGCACACCAGCCCACTAAGGGGCTGTGCGCCCCTCCCACCCCATCTCACGTAACCAGGAGAGGTGGGGGCACCTCCCCTAGGGCAACCTCCCCTCCTGGCTTGGGGGGCAAGTCTCCTACGGGTGGGGGTGCCCAAAACCCATCTAGGGTTCCCTCCATGGCTGCCGCCCCTCCCCTAGATGGGATCTGAAGAGGCCGGCCCCCTCTCCCCTTCTCCTATAAATAGTGGGGGTGGGAGGGCTGCCAGAATATCTAGACACATACCCTGGCGCAGCCCCTTCCGTTCTCCTACACCTCCTCCTCCTCCGTAGCGCTTGGCGAAGCCCTGCCGGAGAACCACGAGCTCCATCACCACCACGTCATCGTGCTGTCGGAGTTCTCCCTCAACTTCTCCTCTCCCCTTGCTGGATCAAGAAGGAGGAGACGTCCCCGGGCTGTATGTGTGTTGAACACGGGGGCACCGTTGTTCGGCGCTTAGATTAGAACCGACCACGATCTGAATCGCTGCGTGTACAACTCCACCAACCACATTCTTGTAACGCTTCCGCTTAGCGATCTTCAAGGGTATGAAGATGCACTCCCTCTCTCTCGTTACTAGTATCTCCTAGATTGATCTTGGTGACATGTAGGAATTTTTTTGAATTATTTCTACGTTCACCAACAGTGGCATCACGAGCTAGGTCTATTTGTAGATTCTATGCATGAGTAGAACACAAAGTAGTTGTGGGCGATGATTTTTTCAATTTTCTAACCATTACTAGTCTTATCTTGATTCGGCGGCATTGTGGGATGAAGCGGCTCGGACCGACCTTACACGTACTCTTACATGAGACAGGTTCCACCGACTGACATGCACTTGATGCATAAGGTGGCTAGCGGGTGTCTGTCTCTCCCACTTTAGTCGGGTCGGATACGATGAAGAGGGTCCTTATGAAGTGTAAATAACAATTGGCATATCACCGTTGTGGCTTTTGTGTACGTAAGAAACGTTCTTGCTAGAAACCCATAGAACCCACGTAAAACATGCAACAACAATTGGAGGATGTCTAACTTGTTTTTGCAGGGTATGCTATGTGATGTGATATGGCCAAAAGGATGTGATGAATGATATATGTGATGTATTAGATTGATCATGTTCTTGTAATAGGAATCACGACTTGCATGTCGATGAGTATGACAACCGGCAGTAGCCATAGGAGTTGTCTTAATTTATTTATGACCTGCATGTCAATGAAAATTCCATGTAATTACATTACTTTATTGCTAACCATTATCCATAGTAGTAGAAGTAACAGTTGGCGAGGCAACTTCATGAAGACACGATGATGGAGATCATGGTGTCATGCCGGTGACGATGGTGTTCATGCGGCGCCTCGAAGATGGAGATCAAAGGCGCAAGATGATATTGGCCATATCATGTCACTTTATGATTTGCATGTGATGTTTGTCATGTTTATGTCTTATTTTCTTAGAACGACGGTAGCATAAATAAGATGATCCCTCACTAAAATTTCAAGAAAGTGTTCCCCCCTAACTGTGCACCGTTGCGAAGGTTCGTTATTTCGAAGCACCACATGATGATCGGGTGTGATAGATTCTAACCTTCGAATACAACGGGTGTAAGCCAGATTTACACATGCAAAACACTTAGGTTGCTTGACTAGCCTAGCATGTACAGACATGGCCTCAGAACACGGAAGACCGAAAGGTCGAACATGAGTCGTATAGAAGATACGATCAACATGAAGATGTTCACCGATGATGACTAGTCCATCTCACATGATGATCGGACACGACCTAGTTGACTCGGATCATGTATCACATAGATGACTAGAGGGATGCCTATCTAAGTGGAAGTTCATTGAATAATTTGATTAGATGAACTTAATTATGATGAACATAGTTAAAAGTTCTTTGCAAATTATATCGTAGCTCACACTTTGTTTCTACTATTTTAGATATGTTCCTAGAAAAAATTTAGTTGAGAGTTGACAGTAGCAATTATGCGGACTAGGCATTGCTGCATGGAAGGATTATGTCCTTAATGCACCGCTCAGTGTGCTGAACCTTGAGCGTCATCTATAGATGTTGGGAAACATCTGACATACTCGTTTTGATGACTACGTGATAGTTCAGTGCGTAATGCTAACGGTTTAGAATTGCAGCACCAAAGACGTTTTTCAAACGTCGCAGAACATATGAGATGTTCCAAAGACTGAAATTGGGATTTCAGACTAGTGCCCACGTCAAGTGGTATGAGACCTCTGACAAGTTTCTTAAGCCCGCAAACTAAGGGAGAAAAGCTCAATCATTCAGCATGTGCTCAGATGGTCTGAGTACTACAATCGCTTGAATCGAGTGGGAGTTAATCTTCCAGATGAGATAGTGATGGTTCTCCATAGTCACTGCCACCAAGCTATTAGAGCTTCGTGATGAACAATAACATATCAGGTATAGACATGATGATTCTTGAGCAACTCGCGATGTTTGACAACGCGAAAGTAGAAATCAAGTAGGGGCATCAATTGTTGATGGTTAAACCACTAGTTTCAAGAAGATCAAGGGAAAGAAGGGATACTTCATGAAACGGCAAATCAGTTGCTGCTCTAGTGAAGAAACCCAAGGTTGAACCCAAACCCGAGACTAAGTGCTTCTGTAATGAGGGGAACGGTCACTGAAGCAGAACTACCCTAGATACTTGGTAGATAAGAAGGCTGGCAAGGTTGACAGAAGTATTTTGAATATACGTTATATTATTGTGTACTTCACTAGTACTCCTAGTAGCACCAGGGTAATAAATACCGGTTTGGTTGCTAAGTGTTAATAACTCGAAATAAAAGGCTGCGGAGACTAGCTAAAGGTGAGATGACGATATGTGTTGGAAGTGTTTCCAAAGTTGATGTGATCAAACATCGCATGCTCCCTCTACCATCGGGATTGGTGTTAAACCGAAATAATTGTTATTTGGTGGTTGCATTGAGCATAGACATGATTGGATTATGTTTCTCGCCATACGATTATTCATTTAAGGGGAATAATGGTTACTCTGTTTATTTGAATAATACCTTCAATGTTCTTGCACCTAAAATGAATGGTTTATTGAATCTTGATAATAGTGATACACATGTTCATGCCAAAAGATATAAGATAGTAATGATAGTACCACATACTTGTGGCACTGCCATTTGAGTCATGTTGGTATAAAACGCATGAAGAAGCTCCATGTTGATGGATCTTTGGACTCACTCGTTTTTGAAAAGATTGAGACATGCGAACCATGTCTATTGGTAGATATGCATGAAGAAACTCCATACAGATGGATCGTTTGGAATCACTTGATTTCGAATCACTTGAGACATGTAAATCATACCACATGGGCAAGATGACTGAAAGACCTCATTTTCAGTAAGATGGAACAAGAAAGCAACTTGTTGGAAGTAATACATTTTGATGTGTGCAGTCCAATGAGTGCTGAGGCACGCAGTGGATATCGTTATGTTCTTACTTCACAGATGATTTGAGTGGATGCTGAGTATATTTACTTGATGAAACACAAGTCTATATTATTGAAAGGTTTAAGTAATTTCAGAGTGAAGTTGAAGATCGTCGTGACAATAGGATAAAATGTCTATGATGTGATCATAGAGATGAATATCTGAGTTACGAGTTTGGCACACAATTAAGACATTGTGGAAATTGTTTCACAACTAATACCGCCTGGAACACCATAGTGTGATGGTGTGTCCTAACATCATAATGACACCCTATTGGATATGGTGCATACCATGATGTCTCTTATCGAATTACCACTATCCTTTATGGGTTAGGCATTAGAGACAACCACATTCACTTTAAATAGGGCACCACGCAATTCCGTTGAGATGACACTGTATGAACTATGGTTTAGAAAAACCTAAGCTGTCGTTTCTTAAAAGTTTGGGGTTGCGACGCTTATGTGAAAAAGTTTCAGGCTGATAAGCTCGAACCCAAAGCGGATAAATGCATCTTCATAGAATACCCAAAACAGTTGGGTATATGTCCTATTTTAGATTCGGAAGCAAAAGAGATTGTTTCTATCAATGGGTCCTTTCTCGAGGAAAAGTTTCTCTCGAAAGAATTGAGTGGGAGGATGATGGAGACTTGATGAGGTTATTGAACCGTCACTTCAACTAGTTTGTAGCAGGGCACATGAAGTTGTTCCTGTGGCACCTACACCAATTGAAGTGGAAGCTTATCATAGTGATCATGAAACTTCAGATCAAGTCACTACCAAACCTCATAGGTCGACAAGGATGCATACTAGTTGAGAGAGGTATGTAATCTTGTCTTGGAAGTCATGTTGCTAGACAACAATGAACCTATGAGCTATGGAGAAGCGACGATGGGCCCGGATTCCGACGAATGGCTCGAGGCCATAAAATCCGAGAGAGGATCCATGTATAAAACAAAGTATATACTTTGGAAGAACTACTTGATGGTCGCAAGGCTGTTAGGTGCAGATTGATTTTAAAAGGAAGATGGACAATGATGGTAAGTGTCACCATTAAGAAAGCTAGACTTGTCGTTAAGATGTTTCCCGACAAGTTCAAGGAGTTGAGTACGATGAGACTTTCTCACTCGTAGCGATGCTAAGAGTCTGTTGGAATTATGTTAGCAGTTACTGCATTATTTATGAAATCTTGCAGATAGGATGTCAAAACATTGTTTCCTCGACGATTTTCTTGAGGAAAGGTTGTATGTGATACAACCAGAAGGTTTTGTCAATCCTGAAAGATGCTAACAAGTATGCAAAGCTCCAGCAATCCTTCTAAGGACTGGATTAAGCATCTCGAAGTAGGAATGTACGCTTTGATGAGATGATCAAAGATTTTGGGTTTATACAAAGTTTATGAGAAACTTGTATTTCCAAAGAAGTGAGTGGGAGCACTATAGAATTTTTGATGAGTATATGTTGTTAACATATTGTTGATCAAAAATGATGTAGAATTTCTGGAAAGCATACAGGGTTATTTGAAAAGTGTTTTTCAATGGAAAACCTGGATTAAGCTAATTGAACATTGAGCATCAAGATCTATAAGGATAGATAAAAACGCTTAATAGTACTTTCAAATGAATACATACTGTGACAAGATTTTGAAGGAGTTCAAAATAGATCAGCAAAGAAGGAGTTCTTGGTTGTGTTACAAGGTGTGAGTATTGAGTAAGACTCAAGACCTGACCACGGCAGAAGAGAGAGAAAGGACGAAGGTTGTCCCCTATGCTTTAGACGTAGACACTACGGTATGCTATGTTGTGTACCGCACCTGAAGTGTGCCTTGCCATGAGTCAGTCAAGAGGTACAAGAGTGATCCAGGAATGGATCACATGACAGCGCTCGAACTTATCCTTAGTAACTAGTGGACTAAGGAATTTTCTCGATTATGGAGGTGGTAAAAGAGTCTGTCGTAAAGGGTTACATCGATGCAAACTTTGACACTAATCTGGATGACTCTGAGAGTTAAACCGGATTCGTATAGTAGAGCAGTTATTTGGAATAGCTCCAAGTAGCGCGTGGTAGCTACATCTACAAGATGACATAGAGATTTGTAAAGCACACATGGATCTGAAAGGTTCAGACCCAATGACTAATAAACCTCTCTCACAAGATAGATATGAACAAACCCCATGGGTATTGGATTCATTACAATCACATAGTAATGTGAACTAGATTATTGACTCTAGTGCAAGTGCGAGACTATTGGAAATATGCCCTAGAGGCAATAATAAAATGGTTATTATTGTATTTCCTTGTTCATGATAATTGTCTATTGTTCATGCTATAATTGTATTAACTGGAAACCGTAATACATGTGTGAATACATAGACCACAACATGTCCCTAGTAAGCCTCCAGTTGACTAGCTCGTTCATCAATAGATGGTTATGGTTTCCTGACCATGGACATTGGATGTCATTGATAACGGGATCACATCATTAGGAGAATGATGTAATGGAAACGACCCAATCCTAAGCATAGCACAAGATCGTGTAGTTCATTTGCTGAGAGCTTTTCTAATGTCAAGTATCATTTCCTTAGACCATGAGATTGTGCAACTCCCGGATACCGTAGGAATGCTTTGGGTGTACCAAACGTCACAACGTAACTGGGTGGCTATAAAGGTGCACTACAGGTATCTCCGAAAGTGTCTGTTGGGTTGGCACGAATCAAGACTGGGATTTGTCACTCCGTATGACGGAGAGGTATCTCTGGGCCCACTCGGTAATGCATCATAATAATGAGCTCAATGTGACTAAGGAGTTAGCTACGGGATCATGCGTTACAGAACGAGTAAAGTGACTTGCCGGTAACGAGATTGAACGAGGTATTGGGATACCGACAATCGAATCTCGGGCAAGTAACATACCGATTGACAAATGGAATTGTATACGGGATTGATTGAATCCCTGATATCGTGGTTCATCCGATGATATCATCGTGGAACATGTGGGAGCCAATATGGGTATCCAGATCCCGCTATTGATTATTGGCCGGAGAGATGTCTCGGTCATGTCTGCATGGTTCCCGAACCGTAGGGTCTACACACTTAAGGTTCGGTGACGCTAGAGTTGATATGGGAAATAGTATGTGGTTACCGAAGGTTGTTCGGAGTCCCGAATGAGATCCCAGACGGGACGAGGAGTTCCGGAATGGTCCGTAGGTGATGATCGATATATTGGACGAAGGGTATTGGAGTCCGGAATTGTTCCGGGGGTACCGGGTGACGACCAGCGTGTCCGAAAGTGGTTTTGGAGGCCCTGACAAGTGTTGGGGGGCCTTATGGGCCAAGGGGAAGGGCACACCAGCCCACTAAGGGGGTGTGCGCCCCTCCCACCCCATCTCATGTAACCAGGAGAGGTGGGGGCGCCTCCCCTAGGGCAGCCTCCCCTCCTGGCTTGGGGGGCAAGTCTCCTAGGGGTGGGGGCGCCCAAAACCCATCTAGGTTTCCCTCCCTGGCCACCGCCCCTCCCCTAGATGCGATATGAAGGGGCCAGACCCCTCTCCCCTTCTCCTATAAATAGTGGGGGTGGGAGGGCTGCCAGAATATCTAGACACATCCCCTGGCGCAGCCCCTTCCCTTCTCCTACACCTCCTCCTCCTCCGTAGCGCTTGGCGAAGCCCTGCCGGAGAACCACGAGCTCGATCACCACCACGCCGTCGTGCTGTCGGAGTTCTCCCTCAACTTATCCTCTCCCCTTGCTGGATCAAGAAGGAGGAGACGTCCCCGGGCTGTACGTGTGTTGAACGCGGAGGCACCGTTGTTCCGCGCTTAGATCAGAATCGACCGCGATCTGAATCGCTGCGTGTATGACTCCACCAACCGCGTTCTTGTAACGCTTCCGCTTAGCGATCTTCAAGGGTATGAAGATGCACTCCCTTTCTCTCGTTGCTAGTATCTCCTAGATTGATCTTGGTGACACGTAGGAATTTTTTTGAATTATTGCTATGTTCCCCAACAGTCAAGTGTGTGGTTTGGCTGAGAACAGAGAGAGAGAATAGGTAGGCCCGGCTGTAGTTTATGGATACCGAAAACGTCCGACAATTTGACCGACTATACTATCGCTATAGTTTAATGGTTGGGCTAACAAACGAACTCTGAATGCGACGAAAATTGGTAGGTGGCCTATCTACACTATAAAAACACCGCATGCCAACTTTCAACCCTTTCCGAGAACATTTCCAGGCCACTTATAAAATAATATTTCGGATGTGCCGCGGGCGCGTGCAACTCTATTTGGGCTCAGAACGGACAAAGGAGAGAACTGGGAGACCCGGACGAATGCAAGTTTTGAAAACATGTAGATGCAATGCGGATGATGACATGGCAAGATGCAACACGCAAGAGAATGACAAGGCAACAACAGCAAATAACTGGAAGACACCTGGCGCATCGGTCTCGGGGCGTTACACTGGTCCACCATGCGGGGCATGTAGGCCTCCGAGACCGCCGCCTCAAAGACCTCGCCGTAGTGCCCCACACTCTAGGTCGCCCGACCTAGTGTGCCGCCTCGAGGATGGTAGGGTTGCATCCCGCCCGGACCGTAGGTGGCAGCTCTCGTGCCCGCGGCCAACACAGGTGGCGAGGGCGCGAGCGGGCGTGTAGCTCCGTCGGTCGCGCCGGTGTCGATGAAGCCTAGCAGTGCGCCTGTAGGCGCGCGGGCGCGGCGTGGCCCGCCATGCGACCCGGCCGTAGCTTGTGGCATGAGCAGAGAACAGAAGGGCGGCGCTCCTGAAGCCGCAGCGTCCAGTAGCTCGGCGATGCATTCCAGCAGCGCATCCCGGCCGCTTGATACGTCTCCAACGTATCTATAATTTTTGATTGTTCCATGCTATATTATATCCTGTTTTGGACATTATTGGGCTTTATTATAAACTTTTATATTATTTTTTGGACTAACCTATTAACCAGAGGCCCAGCCCAGAATTGCTGTTTTTTGCCTATTTCAGAGTTTCATAGAAAAAGAATATCAAATGGAGTCCAAACGGAATGAAACATTCGGGAACGTGATTTTCGGAACGAACATGATCCAGAGGACTTGGAACCTACGTCAAGAAAGCAACCAGGAGGGCATGAGGTAGGGGGCGCCCCCCCAGGCGCGCCCTCCACCCTTGTCGGGCCCACGTTGCTCCACCGACATACTCCTTCCTCCTATATATACCTACGTACCCCCAAACTACCAAATATGGAGCCAAAACCCTAATTCCACCACTATAACTTTCTGTATCCGTGAGATCCCATCTTGGGGCCTTTTCCGGAGCTCCGCCGGAGGGGGCATCGATCACGGAGGGCTTCTACATCAACACCATAGCCTCTCCGATGAAGTGTGAATAGTTTACTTCAGACCTTCGGGTCCATAATTATTAGCTAGATGGCTTCTTCTCTCTTTTTGGATCTCAATACAAAGTTCTCCCCTCTCTTGTGGAGATCTATTCGATGTAATCTTCTTTTGCGGTGTGTTTGTTGAGACCGATGAATTGTGGGTTTATGATCAGGTTTATCTACGAACAATATTTGAATCTTCTCTGAATTATTTTATGTATGATTGGTTCTCTTTGCAAGTCTCTTTGAATTATCAGTTTGGTTTGGCCTACTAGATTGATCTTTATTGCAATGGGAGAAGTGCTTAGCTTTGGGTTCAATCTTGCGGTGTCCTTTCCCAGTGACTGTAGGGGCGGCAAGGCACGTATTGTATTGTTGCCATCGAGGATAACGAGATGGGGTTTATTTCATATTGCATAGGTTTATCCCTCTACATCATGTCATCTTGCTTAAAGCGTTACTCTGTTCTTTTGAACTTAATACTCTAGATGCATGCTGCATAGCGGTCGATGTGTGGAGTAATAGTAGTAGATGCAGGCAGTAGTTGGTCTACTTGTCTCGGACGTGATGCCCATATACATGATCATACCTTGGTATTCTCATAACTATGCTCAATTCTGTCAATTGCTCAACAGTAATTTGTTTACCCACCATAATACTTATGCTCTCGAGAGAAGCCACTAGTGAAACCTATGGCCCCGGGTCTATTCTCCATTATATTAATCTTTCGTCAACAAGCTATTTCCTTTTCCATTTATTTTGCTTTCTTTACTTTGCATCTTTATCATAAAAATACCAAAAATATTATCTTAGCATATCTATCAGATCTCACTCTCGTAAGTGACCGTGAAGGGATTGACAACCCCTTTATTGCGTTGGTTGCGAGGAGTTTATTTGTTTGTGTAGGTGCAAGGGACTCGTGCGTGGCCTCCTACTGGATTGATACCTTGGTTCTCAAAAACTGAGGGAAATACTTACGCTACTTTGCTGCATCACCCGTTCCTCTTCAAGGGAAAACCAACGCGGTGCTCAGGAGGTAGCAAGAAGGATTTCTGGCGCCATTGCCGGGGAGTCTACACAAAAGACAACATACCAAGTACCCATCACAAACCCTTATCTCCCGCATTACATTATTTCCCATTTGCCTCTTGTTTTCCTCTCCCCCACTTCACCCTTGCCTTTTATTCGCCCTCTCTCTCCGTCCTCCTTCTCTTTCTCTATTTGCCTCCTTTTTCCCGTCTCATGTTTGCTTGTGTGTTGGATTGCTTAATTGTCACGATGGCTCAAGATAATACCAAATTGTGTGACTTTACTAATACCAACAATAATGATTTTATTAGCACTCCAATTGCTCCTCTTACTGATGCTGAATCTTGTGAAATTAATGTTGCTTTGTTGAATCTTGTCATGAAAGATCCTTTTTCCGGCCTTTCTAGTGAAGATGTCGCTACCCATCTAAACAACTTTGTTGATTTGTGTGATATGCAAAAGAAGAAAGATGTGGACAATGATATTGTTAAATTGAAGCTATTTCCTTTTTCGCTTAGAGATCGTGCTAAAGCTTGGTTTTCATCTTTGCCTAAAAATAGTATTGATTCGTGGAATAAATGCAAAGATGCTTTTATCTCTAAGTATTTTCCTCCCACTAAGATCATCTCTCTTAGAAACTATATCATGTATTTTAAGCAACTTGATCATGAACATGTTGCACAAGCTTGGGAGAGGATGAAATTAATGATACGTAATTGCCCTACACATGGTTTGAATTTGTGGATGATTATACAAAAATTTTATGCTAGATTGAATTTTGCTTCTAGAAATCTTTTAGATTCGGCCGCGGGAGGCACTTTTATGTAAATCACTTTAGAAGAAGGTACTAAACTCCTAGATAATATTATGGTTAATTATTCTCAATGGCACACTGAAAGATCTACTAATGAGAAAGTGCATGCGAGAGAAGAAATTAATGTTTTGAGTGGAAAGATGGATGAACTTATGAAATTATTTGCTAATAGAAGTGTTTCTTCTGATCCTAATGATATGCCTTTGTCTACTTTAATTGAGAATAATAATGAATCTATGGATATGAATTTTGTTGGTAGGAATAATTTTGGAGGAAACTTTAATCCTAGGTCGTATCCTAGTAATTCCTCTAATAATTATGGTAATTACTACAACAATTCTTATGGAAATTTTAATAATATACCCTCTGATTTTTAATGTAATATTAAAGAATTTATAACTTCGCAAAAGAATTTCAATGCTTTGATTGAAGAAAAATTGCTTAAGATTGATGAGTTGGCTAGGAACATTGATAGAATTTCTCTTGATATTGATTCTTAGAAACTTAGATCTATTCCACCTAAGCATGATGTCAATGAGCCTCTCAAAGCCATGAGAATTTCCATTGATGAGTGCAAAGAAAGAACTGCTAGGATGCGTGCTAAGAAAAATTGCTTTATAAAAGCGTGTTCTTCTAGTTTCCATGATAATAAAGATGAAGATCTAAAAGTTATTGATATGTACCCTATTAAATATTTGTTTTGCAATATGAATCTTGATAATGATGGCACTGAATATGATCCACCTTTACCTAGAATACGTTCCAAAAATTCGAAGTCTTTAGATCTTGATGCTAAAGTTGATGAAAGTGGGATTGAAGAAATTAAAACCCTAGATGTTGCTAAACCCACTATTTTGGATTTCAAGGAATTTAATTATGAAAAATGCTCTTTTATTGATTGTATTTCCTTTTTGCGATCCGTGCTAAATTCTCCTCTTGCTTATAGTCAAAATAAAGCCTTTACCAAACATATCGTTGATGCTTTGATGCAATCTTATGAAGAAAAACTTGAGTTGGAAGTTTCTATCCCTAGAAACTTTATGATGAGTGGGAACCTAATATTAAAATTTAAATTAAAGATCATGAATTCTATGCATTGTGTGATTTGGGTGCTAGTGTTTCCACGATTCCAAAGACTTTGTGTGATTTGCTAGGTTTCCGTCATTTTGATGATTGCTCTTTAAACTTGCACCTTGCGGATTCCACTATTTAGAAACCTATGGGAAGAATTAATGCTGCTCTTATTGTTGCAAATAGGAATTATGCGCCCGTAGATTTTATTGTTCTTGACATAGATTGCAATCCTTCATGTCCTATTATTCTTGGTAGACCCTTCCTTAGAACGATTGGTGCAATTATTGATATGAAGGAAGGGAATATTAGATTCCAATTTCCATTAAGGAAAGGCATGGAACACTTCCCTAGAAATAAAATTAAATTACCATATGAATCTATTATGAGAGCCACTTATGGATTGCCTACCAAAGATGGCAATACCTAGATCTATCCTTGCTTTTATGCCTAGACAGGGGCGTTAAACGATAGCACTTGTTGGGAGGCAACCCATTTTTATTTTTATTCCTTGTTTTTTGCTCCTGTTTAGTAATAAATACTTTATGTAGCCTCTGTTTGGGTTGTTTATTTTGTGTTTAATTAGTGTTTGTGCCAAGTAGAACCGTTGGGAAGACTTGGGGAAAGTCTTTTTAATCTTGCTGTAAAAAACAGAAACTTTAGAGCTCACGAGAATTGCTGCCATTTTTATTTGGAACGTTATATTTAGTTAATTATTTTTGCAGATGATTAATAGATAAATTACTCACGTCCAGAAATTTATTTTAGAATTTTTGGGGTTCCATAACTTGCGTTAGCTACATATTACTACAGACTGTTCTGTTTTTGACAGATTCTGTTTTTTGTGTGTTGTTTGCTTATTTTGATGAATCTATGGCTAGTAAAATAGTTTATAAACCATGGAGAAGTTGGAATACATTAGGTTTAACACCAATATAAATAAATAATGAGTTCATTACAGTACCTTGAAGTGGTGTTTTGTTTTCTTTCGCTAACGGAGCTCACGAGATTTTCTACTTTAAGTTTTGTGTTGTGAAGTTTTCAAGTTTTGGGTGAAAGATTTGATGGATTATGGAACAAGGAGTGGCAAGGGCCTAAGCTTAGGTATGCCCATGGCACCCCAACATAATCTAAGGATACCTAAAATCCCAAGCTTGGGGATGCCTTCCGGGGCATCCCCTCTTTCATCTACTTCCATTGATAACTTTACTTGGAGCTATATTTTTATTCACCACATGATATGTGTTTTTCTTGAAGCGTCTTGTATTATTTGAGTCTTTATTTGTTAGTTTTCCACATCATCCTTGCTGTACACACCTTTTGAGAGAGACACACATGATTCGTAAATTGTTAGAATACTCTATGTGCTTCACTTATATCTTTTGAGTTATATAGTTTTTGTTCTAGTGCTTCACTTATATCTTTTAGGGCACGGTGGTGGATTTGTTTTATAGAAACTATTGTTCTATCATGCTTCACTTAGATTATTTTGAGAGTCCTACAAAACAGTGTGGTAATTTGCTTTAATCATGTTAGGCATTCAAGATTAATAAAAAAAAATCTTATGAGTGTGTTGAATACTATGAGAAGTTTGATACTTGATAATTGTTTTGAGATATGGGGATGGTTATATTAGAGTCGTGCTAGTTGAGTAGTTGTGAATTTGAGAAATGCTTGTGTTGAAGTTTGTGATTCCCGTAGCATGCACTTATGGTGAACCGTTATGTGAACTAGTCGGAGCATGATTTATTTATTGATTGTCTTTCTTATGAGTGGCGGTCGGGGACGAGCGATGGTCTTTTCCTACCAATCTATCCCCCTAGGAGCATGAGCGTAATACTTTGTTTCGATAGCAAATATTTTTTTTCAATAAGTATGTGAGTTCTTTATGACTAATGTTGAGTCCATGGATTATACGCACTCTCACCCTTTCACCATTTCCAGCCTCTCTAATACCAAGCACCTTTCGCTGGTATCATACACCCACCATATACCATCCTCAAAACAGCCACCATACCTACCTATCATGGCATTTCCATAGCCATTCCGAGATATATTGCCATGCAACTTTCCACCTTCTGTTTATTATGACACGCTCTATCATTTTCATATTGCTTGCATGATCATGTAGTAGACATTGTATTTGTGACAAAGCCACCACTCATAATTCTTTCATACATATCACTCATGCATCATAGCATATCCCGGTACACCGCCGGAGGCATTCACATAGAGTCCTATTTTGTTCTAAGTATTGAGTTGTAATTGTTGAGTTGTAAGTATATAAAAGTGTGATGATCATCATTATAGAACATTGTCCCAAGTGAGGAAAGGATGATGGAGACTATGATTCCCCCACAAGTCGGGATGAGACTCTGGACTAAAAAAAGAGGCCATAAAAAGGAGATAAAAGGCCCAAATAAAAAAATGAGAGAAAAGAGAGAGAAGGGACAATGCTACTATCCTTTTACCACACATGTGCTTCAAAGTAGCACCATGATCTTCATGATAGAGAGTCTCCTATGATATCACTTTCAGATACTAGTGGGAATTTTTCATTATAGAACTTGGCTTGTATATTCCAATGATGGGCTTCCTCAAAATGCCCTAGGTCTTCATGAGCAAGCGAGTTGGATGCACACCCACTTAGTTCTTTTTGTTGAGCTTTCATATACTTATAGTTCTAGTGCATCCATTGCATGGCAATCCCTACTCACTCACATTGATATCTATTAATGGGCAGCTCCATAGCCCGTTGATACGCCTAGTTGATGTGAGACTATCTTCTCCCTTTTTGTCTTCCCCACAGCCACCATTCTATTCCATTTATAGTGCTATGTCCATGGCTCACTCTCCTGTATTGCGTGAAGATTGAAAAAGTTTGAGAACACCAAAAGTATGAAACAATTGATTGGCTTGTCATCGGGGTTGTGCATGATTTAAATATTCTGTGTGACGAAGGTAGAGCATAGCCAGACTATATGATTTTTTAGGGATAGCTTTCTTTGGCCATGTTATTTTGAGAAGACATAATTGTTTAGTTAGTATGCTTGAAGTATTATTATTTCTATGTCAATATTGAACTTTTGTCTTGAATCTTTCGAATCTGAATATTCATACCACAATTAAGAGAATTACATTGAAATTATGCCAAGTAGCATTCCACATAAAAAATTCTGTTTTTATCCTTTACCTACTCGAGGATGAGCATGAATTAAGCTTGGGGATGCTTGATACGTCTCCAACGTATCTATAATTTTTTATTGGTCCATGCTATATTATATCCTGTTTTGGACATTATTGGGATTTATTATACACTTTTATATTATTTTTGGGACTAACATATTAATCGGAGGCCCAGCCTAGAATTGCTATTTTTTGCCTATTTCAGAGTTTCGCAGAAAAAGAATATCAAACGGAATCCAAACGGAATAAAACCTTCGGGAACGTGATTTTCGGAACGAACATGATCCAGAGGACTTGGACCCTACATCAGGAAACAACCAGGAGGGCGCCTACCCCCCCCCCCCCACCAGGCGTGCCCTCCACCCTCGTGGGGCCCATGTTGCTCCACCGACGTACTCCTTCCTCCTATATATACCTACGTACCCCCAAACTACCAGATACGGAGCAAAAACCCTAATTCCATCGCCGTAACATTCTGTGTCCGTGAGATCCCATCTTGGGGCCTTTTCCGGAGCTACGCCAGAGGGGGCATCGATCACGGAGGGCTTTTACATCAACACCATAGCCTCTCCGATGAAGTGTGAGTAGTTTACTTGAGACCTTCGGGTCCATAGTTATTAGCTAGATGGCTTCTTCTCTCTTTTTGGATCTCAATACAAAGTTCCACCCTCTCTTGTGGAGATCTATTTGATGTAATCTTCTTTTGCGGTGTGTTTTTTGAGATCAATGAATTGTGGGTTTATGATCAAGTTTATCTATGAACAATATTTGAATCTTCTCTGAATTCTTTTATGTATGATTGGTTATATTTGAAAGTCTCTTTGAATTATCAATTTGGTTTGGCCTACTAGATTGATCTTTCTTGCAATCGGAGAAGTGCTTAGCTTTGGGTTCAATCTTGCGGTGTCCTTTCCCAGTGATAGTAGGAGCAGCAAGGCACGTATTGTATTGTTGCCATCGAGGATAACAAGATGGGGTTTATTTCATATTGCATGAGTTTATCCCTCTACATCATGTCATCTTGCTTAAAGCATTACTCTGTTCTTTTGAACTTAATATTCTAGATGCATGCTGGATAGCGGTCGATGTGTGGAGTAATAGTAGTAGATGCAGGCAGGAGTCGGTCTACTTGTCTTGGACGTGATGCCTATATACATGATCATACCTAGATATTCTCATAACTATGCTCAATTCTGTCAATTGCTCAACAGTAATTTGTTTACCCACTGTAATACTTATGCTCTCGAGAGAGGCCACTAGTGAAACCTATGGCCCCCGGGTCTATTCCCCATTATATTAATCTTCCGTCAACAAGCTATTTCCTTTTCCATTTTTTTTGCTTTCTTTACTTTGCATCTTTATCATAAAAATACCAAAAATCTTATCTTATTATATCTATCAGATCTCACTCTCGTAAGTGACCATGAAGGGATTGACAACCCCTTTATTGCGTTGGTTGCGAGGAGTTTATTTGTTTGTGTAGGTGCGAGGGACTCGTGCGTGGCCTCCTACTGGATTGATACCTTGGTTCTCAAAAACTGAGGGAAATACTTACGCTACTTTGCTGCATCACCCTTTCCTCTTCAAGGGAAAACCAACACAGTGCTCAAGAGGTAGCACCGCTCTCCATCAGCCGGCACCGTAGCAGCTCCTGTGCCACCGTGAGTGCAGCTCACATGTTTCCGTGCTCCCTCCAGGTGTGTGGTGCCATTGCCGCGGCGTGGCTTGCGGCCCTTGCAGTAGCTCGCGCTTGTCGTGGGGTGAGGGTCGGACGGCGCCTGGCCGCGCCGCTCGCGCCCCGCAGTGTCAGGTGGCGCTCGTGCCGCCTGGAGCGCGGGGTTGAGGTCTTCCTGGGTAGGCAGCACCGCTCGGGCTGGCTAGGCTGCCCAGTGGTCGGCGTTGGTCCTTGAGTCGCTGCACATTCGAACTATGGAGTGTCAGTGAATCGACTGGCGGGAGAGAGACTCCAGGGCACCCCTACCTGGCGCGCCAAATGTCAGATCACGGGTTCCGGCAAAACCCTCAAGGTTCGAACACTAGGGTGCATGCGAAGATCTCCCCCTACCGATGCACGTCCAAACTTCGCTAAGATCTTATGGGCTAAATCGATGAACTCGCAACACAAAGGACACAAGATTTATACTGGTTCGGGCCACTGTTGTGGTGTAATACCCTGTGGGCGTACTCATATTTACTGAGCCAGAAAGACTCTATCCAGATCTATGGATCTCCACAGCGTCCAAGCGAGACCCCATCCAAACCAAATTCGCCACTCGTTGGGCGAGTCCTTGCTTTCTGTGGTATAATATTGGGTCTCCCCCTCCTGCAGGATAAAAAAAGGTTGTATTAAAGTTTCGATCAGTTAATAACATTGTAATTGCCCCCGCCAGTACCGGAAGTGATAATAAAAGTAGGAATGCTGTCACTAGAACAGACCACCCAAAAAGTGGTAACCTATGCATAGTTACTCCAGTGTGGTGGTGGTGGATTGCCTCTTGGGCTGAGGATGAATAGTACAAGGGGAAGAACAGCCTCCTGAGGAGAGGTGTTCTTGTGCTCGGTGAACATGTGGTTGTTCTGCTCTCTCTCTCTCTCTCTCTCTCTCTCTCTCTCTCTCTTGATCCGATCGATCCCCCTAGCTATGGTGGTGGCCAGACCTATTTATAGAGGCCCTGGTCCTCTCCCCAAATATTGAGCGGGAAGGGAGCCAACAACAGCCAATACGAAAGGGGACAACTAGTATAGCTTATCCTGAAAAAAGTGGTCTTCGCTTGCCAAAGGCTCTGGTGGTGACGTCGTCTTGGGCTCCACGGTGACCTCCTTCTTGCCGTCCTGCTGGTTTTGGTCTCGTTGCACCGACATGGAAACCTTTGCTTGACGCCTCAGTACTCTGCGCCTGCGCCTGCTTCCTTAGCACCAAAGAGGAAACAAGGACACTATGCACGCTGGCGCCCGCCTAGCGCCTGCCTGGCCTTGGTCGTCATGGCTCACATCATCGGAACCACGCGAGGTTTGCCTGGCCTTGATATCTCCGCCTCTCGCGAGCCAGCTCGCAGAGCCACGCCATGGGACGCAGGCAGGCAAGTCTGGGGACCCCCGTTCCCAGAATGCCGACAGAAATTAAAAGCATGCACTCATCACCAAGCAAGTGAATGATCATATATGAGTTATAACAGATAGCATCATTCAACCAAACATTAAGGTAGCATATGATCAACCACATGATCACATAAGTATCTCACAAAGACATAAAAGTATCTCACACAAGCACACAATGTTCAACCAAAAGCAAGAGGGATAAAAAGGCAAGACACACTCTCTCTCAAAGCCTATGATCTATACATATTTATCCCCCTTTGGCAACAAGTTACCAAAAAGTTCGAAAATGCATAGTGCTATACGTCTCTCAGGCTTGGTCTCCGAAAGGTGGTGTAGAGAGAACTCCAAGGACGAAGGCTTCTGATGACGTGGTTGGAGCTGATGGAGTGGGTGCTGGAGGTGGCACTGGAGCTATAGCTGCTGGTGCTGACACTGAAGCTCTAGCATCTTAGACTGGCACTGCAGCAGACCTTGGACCTCGTGGCACATGCTTAAAGGCATTAGTAGTTGACTTTCCTTTCCTCTCCCATGTTTCCTCCTGAAGCTGCTCAATTGCAGTCTAAATCTCAATCACCTTCAGATCAAGATCATAGAATTTTATCTCCACAATCCTCTCTAGGCTCTCCTGATTCTGAGTCAGGGTGGCCAAGCCCTTCTCAATCCTCAGTGTAGCTTGATTCAGATGGCCTAACTGATCTTTCTTGCTCTTCAGGAAGACTCGAGATGCCTCTTCAACACTTGGCATCTGGGAAGCTTTCTCAGCCTTTTCCTGGGATCTCTTCTCCTGGACTTGAGGTGATGATGGTTCCTCCTCAATCATCGCAATAGTGTTGTCTTCAAATTCAGGATATAGAGGTAGATGCTCCATGTCCAGCAAATAAGTCCCTGTGCCCATCTTAGAATTGATGAGCTCCTGAATATGTGGATCATATCCACAACTACTCTTTTGATCAACAGTAGTCCTCTTGATCGTTTCGACAATCAAACTCATAACTTTGAACTTCTGGGGAACATAAAAATTTGCAGCATGTTGATGGAGTATCCTCGGATCATCTTGTGATCTCCTAACTTGGGTAGCAATGTGTGCCTTAAGATCTAGTTGATCGTCGGTAGATCAGACAACAAGAAATGCACAGATCCAAGCTTGTGAGTTTCCAAAGCCTTATTAGGGATCTCCTTGTACATGTTTGCCATTGTGTTGTGGTCTTTCTTCCTGGTGGCATTGATTAGCTTGTCCCATTCTTCAACTATTTATTAGTACCTGGTACCCTCAGACATCCAAACTATCCTTCCATCTGGATAGAAGTGGGAAGTGGAGTAGAACTGCATGATCAACTCATCATTCCACTTGGTGAGCTTTTGTCCAACGAATTCATCAACTCAACATGCCTTAAAGCTGTCATACACTCCTGGGAAGTGATCTTCATTTTCCCGGATGAACTCTCAGTCCACCCATTTCATCTCACACACTATGGGCTTCTTGTCAAGCAAAATTGTCTCATAGAAATCTTGTTGTTTCTTTGTATGGAACATGTAGTCAACTGCAGTCCTCCTCCTAAAAGCATAGGGATCCGACTGTCTCCATAATCTCAATCCTGCATATTTCCTGATGTGCATGTCCTCAGCGACTGGATGAGCATCATCATGGTCAGGAATTTTGGGCTTCAACTTCCTCTAAACATGAGAATCATCTTCCTCTTCTTCAACTTCAGGCACTGGGGCCTTGTTCTTCTCCTTAGCAGGTATACTCCCGGTGTTCCTCTTGGGCTTTGGCGGTTTCTGAGAAGCAATCCTGGGAGAAAATTTGGGCTTAGATGGAGCAGCCCCTGACTTGATTGCATCTCCCATAAGCTTCTGAGCCTTAGGAGCTAGTGCAGCATCCTCTTCCTCCTCCTCTTCTTCTGGATCTCTCATAATGGAGGATCTTCCAAGCACTCTGGCAGTGGTCTTCTTGACCCTTTCCTTCCTTTTCTTTCCTTCTCCAACAACTTCTTAAGTTGGCTTGGAGGTTTCAGCAGTTGAGGCTCTCACCTTTAAGGTTGGCACCCTCTTGGAAGGGGCCTTCTTGTGCAAGCTAGGCTTAGTTGATGCAACTGTGCCATACTCCTTCTTTAGCACCTTCTTGGAGTTGACTTCCTCCTCAACAGCCACATAGTCCTCATCTTCAGAGCCTGAGGTTTTCTTCTTCCTTGTCCTGGTGGCTGCCTTGGGCAAGTTGCTTGGTGCGCTCCTCCTGCCATCATCAGAAGTGCTGGAGGGACTAGTGACCTCACTCAATTGTACCTCTTCCTCTGAATTGTTCTGGCTGTCGCTCTGGTCAGACTTTTTTGCAAACTTACTGACAGCAGACCCTGTGAATAGATATGGATGAGGTAGAGTGGATGAGCATCACAAAGTGCAGAGTTTTTGCAAAAAGAATGACTTAAAAAATTAGTTTTAGTTCTTCACAAAAAGCATTTCGGAGCTACCGATTTGTAAACTCAGTGATACCGAAGCAGATTTTGGAACCTAAACTAGTGAACTCGGTCAGACCGAGTCACGGTTCAGTGGCACCGAGACTACTAGGGTTTCACAAAGAATCACACTCGGTCACAACGATTTGCAGTTTTCGGTTAGACCGAAAGTGCAACTGCAATGGCCTAAGACAAATCGGTGAGACCGATTTCTACGATTCGGTCGGTCCAAGATGAGTCCGGCGGAGACTAACCCTAAATTTTCAAATCAAACATAACCTAAGGGATGTTTTCAGTGGATAGATTGATTGCATACGTGGTCATGATCACGGAAAAGTAATGTGCTACGAATCGGAGTTAAAGGAATAGCACAAAAGATCGAATCCATACCCTAATTCGGCGGAGTTCGCTACGGCGGCAACAGAGGGGCAGAAATCCATTGACGGCGATGGAAACCACCGGCGGGAGGTTGCTGGCGGCAAGAGGATGATCCGGAGACCCGAGGTGGCAGAGCAGGACACGCGCGGGCTGAGAGGTTTTGAAGAATTTTCCAAAATCTCACTCGTGGGTATATATATCTCGACCCTATCAGTGTGACCCAGTGGAACAACTCAGTTGCACCGAGATGCAAAACTGCAAGTGGTTACTACAACTCGATGTGACCGAAAAGTTCTAGTCGGTTGAACCGAGATTGAAAACCTAGATCAACTTAGTGATCTCGGTGTGACCGAAGTGGATGACTCAGTCATACCGAAATGCACAAAGAGGTTTTGGAAGTTTAAGTCTATGATGAATCGGGAACTCCAAGTGCTCCTCACACAGAGTGGTTCGAGATCAAACTTTTTGATGTAGCATTTATAGAGTTTGAGACGAGAAAAGCATAGATAGCTAGAGAGAGTTCTTAGACATTCTTGTCCATCCATTTGGCAAAAGAGAAAAATCCAAACAATCAAAGCAACAAATGGATGTCCTCGAATGAGTAAAATATGCATCCAACATGCTCATACAATGAAATGACAAATGAAATATGTGACAAAGCATGCACAATCACTCTAGCATCTATCAAGCAATTTGGCGATGACTAGGTGATCTATATATGAGTATATTGACTTAGGAGTCAAATGAGAACATTTGATCATAGGTCATACTCATCGTTTAAGCACAAGTGGGGTTGCCACTTTTACATAAAGTATTGTTGTGCTCACATCATTAGAGTAGCTTTAGCTCAATTGATTAGAGTAAAGCTCCCCCTAGATGTGATATCCCCCCTAAGAGAGATGAACTAACCTTGGGTTTTTTCAGTGATGAGTTCATGTAGGTGTTGAAGATGTAGATGCTCAATGTTGATGTAGATCATTCGGAGCAATCTTTGGAGTGAGTTGCACTTTTAATACCTACACGGGTTAGTACCACAAGGAACAAACAAGGAAATCCATAGACATAGAGTGAAGTTCACATTGGATGATGTCCATGAAAGCATTAGGTTACCTTGTCCCTTGTCTTACCAACAAGAGGGTTTGTGACTCCTTGAACTAGTGCAAGATGTGGAATTTGTTTGCACTTGTCCTTGCCAAAATGATATGAGTGAAGTATGTTGGCGGAGTCACCCTCAAGAGATCTTTAGTTCTTCATCTTAGGGATCCACACCATCTTGATGGGAATCCTTGGAGTTGTAGTCATACTTGATGAAGTGGAACTTGATGTAGTCTTGGGAACCCACTTGACCAAGGCCTTAGGTGCTTCTTCAAATGCACCAATTCCCTCTTGAAGCTTGTCCTTGCCTTTTAGCTTGTGGTCTTGTGGTGGAAGATCATCTTGAGCTTGTGTTCCTTGGAAAAAAGTAGGACCATACTTATCTTGTTGAGGAATGAACTTCATCTTGGGGTATTGATCTTCTTCCCACTCAACTCCATTGGCATTGAACTTTTGTTCAAAACCAACACCTTGATTCTTCCATTGTCTTCCTTGCTTGCGTACAATTTCCTCAAATTGCTTACTTTCGGCAAGGCTCTTGTAAACACTTTTCTCTATAATTCCCTTCAATAAGCTATTTTCTTGCTCAAGTGTAACTTGGCTAAGAGAATCATTAGTGGAATCAATAGAACTACCAGAAGCAACAATACTGGATTTAGCATGATAGTTGTTACTACTAGAAGAAGAATCTTTCTTGTTCTTGTTGCTAGATTTAACTTGTGGCATGTAAGTAGACAAGAGTAAACTCTTGGCAATGTAAGAAGAACTTTTCTTGTGAAGATCATCATTGATTGCTTTTAAGAACTCATGCTCTTGCTCAAGGTTGAGCTTTTCAAAACGTAGCTTCTCATGAGTCTTTAAAAGTTCTCCATGATCTTCCAAGGTAGTTTCATGAGCTAACTTAAGAGTTTTTATCTCTTTAGTTAGACGCTGAATCTCCTTCTTATCATTGTCATTCGTTTTATCTTGATTAGCATGATTAATATCAAGTTCATCATAGTTTTCATAACTAGAGTTATCAACAAGTAAATCATCATCACCTAGCAAATCATCTTCATCACTATTGAAATCAACATACTCGGGGTGTGATACCTTTGGGCCTTTAGCCATGAAGCATCTTCCAATTCCTTCATTTGGTGACTCAAATATGTCGTAGGAGTTGGTTGACACAAGTGCTAGACCGGAAACACCTTCATCTTGAGTATATTCGAAGTCGGAGTGATAACTTCTCTCGGAGTGATCGTCGGAGCGGAGTCGGATACCCACTCAACAACATGAGCTTGATGTCTTCGTTTTGTGTAGCTCTTTGGTGTCTTCTCCTTCCTTTCTGAATCCTTGCTTCTCCGTGATGTTCTTCATTCATAATAGTCACCTCTCCTCCTTCTCTCTCTTGGTGGTGATTCTTCTCTTCTACTTCTTATTTTAGGAGAATCTTCTCTTCTTTTGTAGGGAGCCATACACTCATTGGAATAGTGTCCGGGTCTTCCACAATTGTAGCAATTGCGCTCACGACTAGAAGATATTTTGTCATTGTAGGACCTTCTCTTGGAACTTCTTTCCTTGCTTCTACTCTTGTAAAACTTGTTGAAGTTCTTCACAATTAGGCTCAATTCTTCATTGAAGGTTTGTTTCTCACTTGATGATGTGGGAGCATCACATGAGGCTTTGTAAGCACCACTTGACTTGTTGTGAAGCTCTTCCTTATCCTTGAGTGACATCTCATGAGCAACAATCCTTCCGATGACTTCCGTTGACTTGAGATCTTTGTAATTGGGCATCATTTGGATCATTGTACACACGGTATCATATTTTCCATCCAAGGCTCTTAGGATCTTCTTGATGATGAATCTATCGGTCATCTCTTCACTTCCTAAGTTGGCAATCTCATTTGTGATGAGAGCAAGCCTAGAGTACATTTCAGCGTCACCTTCACCATCCTTCATTTTGAACTTGTCAAGTTGACTTTGAAGCACATCCAATTTGGGTTCCTTGGCAGAGTCGGTACCTTCGTGCATATCAATCAAAGTATCCCAAATTTTCTTTGCATTTTCAAGACGGTTGATTTTGTTGAATTCTTTGGGGCACAACCCATTGAAGAGAATATCACAATCTTGAGCATTGTATTGCGGCATCTTCAACTCTTCCGCGGTAGCTTCACGGTTCGGTTTTCTCCCATCAAAGAATTCACCTTGCAAGCCAATACACACAACAGCCCAAACGGCGGGGTTATGTCCAAGAATATGCATTTCCATCTTATGCTTCCAACTAGCAAAATTAGTACCATCAAAGTAAGGACCTCTACGGTGGTAATTTCCCTCACTAGACTCCATACTCTCCTAGGTTGTGAAACCAAGGATATGATCACAAAAAGCTATGGAAATCAGGGCAAAGGGAGACCAAAGCTCTGATACCACTTGCATGATCGAAAGTATGTCTAGAGGGGGGTGATTAGACTACTTGACCAAATAAAAATCTAGCATTTTCCCAACTTTAAGTCTTGGAAGATTTTAGCAACTTAGCATAAACAAGTAATCAACCTACACATGCAATTCTAAGAGTACAGCAGCGGAATGTAAAACAATTGCATATGAAGGTAAAGGGGGGAGTTTGGAGGGAGCAAACGCAATGTATACACGGAGATTTTTGGCATGGTTCTGATAGGTGGTGCTATCGAACATCCACGTTGATAGAGACTTCAACCCACAAAGGGTAATAGTTGCGCGAGTCCACAGAGGGGTCCACCCACGAAGGGGCCACGAAGAAGCAACCTTGTCTATCCCACCATGGCCATCGCCCACGAAGGACTTGCCTTACTAGGGTAGATCTTCACGAAGTAGGCGATCTCCTTGCCCGTACAAACTCCTTGGTTCAACTCCACAATCTTGACGGAGGCTCCCAAGTGACACCTAACCAATCTACGAGACACCACTCTCCAAAAGTTAATAGATGGTGTGTTGATGATGAACTCCTTGCTCTTGTGCTTCAAATGATAGTCTCCTCAACACTCAACTCTGTCTCATAGGATTAGATTTGGTAGAAAGATGATTTGAGTGGAAAGCAACTTGAGGAAGGCTAGAGATCAAGATTTATGTGGTTGGAATGGAATATCTTGACCTCAACACAAGTGTAGGCGATTCTCTCTTAGAAAATGTATATTGGAAGTGTAGGCATATTCTGATGGCTCTCTCCACGAATGAAGAGTGGGTGGAGGGGTATAAATAGCCTCCGCACAAAACCTGACCGTTACACACAAATCACCAAACTCGTTGGGACCGTCATACCACTCGGTCAGGCCGATTTAGTTCATAATGTGACTGTTAGTGTTTTCGGTGGGACCAACATGTCAACTCAGTGGGACCGATTCCATTAGGGTTAGGGCATAACGTAATGTTGGTGAGACCGATTACACAAACTCGGTGGGACTGATTTTGGTAATACGCAACCAGAGAGTTGGTCAGGCAAACTCAATGGGACCGATTCTCTCCTCTCGGTTAGACTGAAACATTATGAAGGGGAAACCGAGAGTTTGCATTGCAATCTTGGTGGGACCGATCGCTCATTTCGGTTGGATCGAAACATTACGAAGGGAAATAGAGAGTTTGCAATAGATCCCTATTGGTGAGACCGAATTGATTAGGGTTTCTGGCAGTGATTATGTCAAATGAACTCGGTGGCGCCGGATAGGACATTTTGGTGGGGCCGAGTTTGACTTTTGGTTTGGGACATATGTGGATATGATAAAGTAGTTGAGGGTTTTTGGAGCATATCACTAAGAATTTTGAGCAAGTAACTCATTAAGCAACACCTCACCCTCTTTTAATAGTATTGGCTCTTCCTATGGGCTCAATGTGATCTTGGATCACTAAAAGTAAAATGTAGAGTCTTGTGCTTTGAGCTTGAGCCAATCTTTTGTCCTTAGCATTTTGAGGGGTCCACTTTCTAGTCCATGCCATGTCAATCATTGAGCTTTCCTGAAATAGTTATCTTCAAATAGCATTAGCTCAATGTGCTATATGTTGTTAAGAATTACCAAAACCACCCAGGGATAGTTGCACTTTCAACGGCACATTCCGTTCCGACCCAGCCGGTTGGCTCCTCATGAACACGACGACACCGCTGTTTCTCTGTTCCAACCCAGCCATGCACACGAGCCCTGGCCGTACGTATGCGCGAGTAGGCGTTCGAGACCCTGCCCGTATGTACATACGTGGCCGTATTTTCTTTCTTGCACACTGGCCCCTGTACTTACGTGTACATGCTATGTGCGTGCCTCTACTACGACACGTGTGCGCCTCTACATGGACCAGTATGTACATACACGTTCACGACCAGAATGACAATGCTACGTACGCTTCGACCAGGTGGGTCTTGACTGTCAGGCACTTCCTTGCGTGCGAAGATGTAGCTGGTGGGTCCCAGCAGTCAGGGGGCGAATCGTTTTTTTCCCAGACGCACTTCCTTGCGTGCGAAGATGTCACTGGTAGGTCCCAGCAGTCAGGCGGAAACTTTTTTTGTGAAATACAGTTGCCCGTCCGGTGGGTCCCTGCTATCAGGTGGAGGAATCATTATTTTCCGCGTAATAAGGAGGCACTTCCTTGCTGCGGACGTGGACCCAACTGTCAGCCTCTCCACGTACAGTCCACGTCCGATGGAAGTCGTTCCTTGACCATGTTGACCATGCCGCGCCGAGAGCACCAGGGCGGTGGACGACGGCGAGGCCTAGGAAGGGGATGACGCAGAGCCGGGGAAGATGCGGCAGTGGATGACCACGCGTAGAGGAGTATGAGGGTTCACTAGTTCGTTGTGGTGTGAGGCTTCCGTCGCCGTAGAATAACAGGGGGTGTGGGTGAGTAGAGGGATGGCCTGGCTAGCGGTGGGAGTAGTAGGGGCGGTGTGGCCTCCGCCGCATCCCAGCCGGCCACGGGAGGCAGGAGCACGAGGCACGACCGGCGCTGTTTTGGGCGGCTAGAGCAAGACGACCAGAGGTTGAAGAAGCACTGTGGCCGTTGGATGGACATCGTATGGTCACTTGAGCTAGAATCGTGCATATTGATTAAGTTGACATAGCCCTCCGTCCCCGTCAACTTAGTAGGCCTACAAGTCAGCCTGCCACTATATTGGGTCCCAGCTAGCAGGGGGCCGTATTCATTTTTTTGTGCGTAATAAGGAGGCACTACCTTGCGTGCGAAGATATAGCTGGTGGGTCCGAGCTATCATCGAAGGTAACGTTTTTTCGTGAAATACAGAGGCTCTTTCGGTGGGTCCCAGATGTCAGGTGGAGGAATCATTATTTTGCGCGTAATAAGGAGGCATTTCCTTGCGTGCGGCCGTGGACCCAGCTATCAGCCTCTCCACGTACAGTCCATTTCAGATGCATGTTGGTCGTTCACCATGTTGACCAGGCCGCACCAAGAGCACCACGGCGGTGGACGACGGCCAGGCCTAGGAAGGGAACGACATGGAGCCAGGGAAGACTTGGCAGTTGTTTCCCACGTGGAAGGGAGTACGACTGTACGAGGTTTTACTAGTTCATCTGCCATCGCTGGAGAATAACAACAAGTGTGGGTGAGTAGAGGGATGGCCAGGCCAGCGATGGGAGTATGGTGGGGCGGTGAGGCCTGCGCGGTAGCATAGCCAGCCGCGGGGTGGAGGGAGCAGGCAGTCCCCCCCGATGCTTGTTTGAGGGGCTGGAGCAGGAAGAGCAGAGATTGAAGAAGCACGACGGCCATTGGATGGACATCCAACAATCACTACTTGTGCGTCAACCTTTTTTTAGGAAAGCCTCAAATCTGTGGAAAACAGCATACAACCCATCTGCCATTATTTCTAATAATTTACAACCCATATGCTAATTCTTAAGGTTTTTTGGAGCCCATATTCTTTTTGTTAGCATTACAGCCCATATTGTGGCCACGGTTAAAAAATTATACGAAATTTGGCATACTTCGGTGCGGTCCGAACTATTTTTAATCCCGAAATTTTGAGTCACATTCCAACTGATTTTAAAAATAAATGTATATCAATATAAAATCCAACAAATTGTCCACGCATAAAAATCAATGCAATTTAAAATCTCGAAATGAAAAAAAAGAATTTTGAAACTAATTGTCGGTTTGATGTGTTTTAAAAATGTACAACCCATTTCTCATTAGTGATATGCCATTGTCTCGGCCAGCCGAATGAAGCTCTCCTTGTCTTGAAAGATTTGCAGCCCAACAGGCCGCACCGAGAGCACCAAGGCGGTGGACGACAATGAGGCCTAGGAAGGGGACGACGCGGAGTCGGGGAAGACGCGGCAGTGGATGCCCACGCGGAGAGGAGTACGAGGGTTCACTGGTTCGGCTGCGGTGTGAGGCCGCCATCGCCGCGGAATAACAAGGGGTGTGGGTGAGTGGAGGGATGGCATGGCCAGCGGTGGGAGTAGTATGGGGGAGGTGAGTCCTCCGCGGCAGCACAGCCGGCCACGGGAGGCAAGAGCAGGTGGCACGACCGGCGCTGCTTTGGGCGGCTAGAGCAATAAGACCAGAGGTTGAAGAAGCACTATGGCCGTTGGATGGACATCGTACGGTCACTGGAGCTAGAATCGTTCATATTGACACAGTTCACAAAGCCCTCCGTCCCCGTCAACTTAGTAGGCCCACAAGTCAGCCACCCACTATGGTGGGTCCCAGCTAGCAGGGGGTATTCATTTTTTTGTGTGTAATAAGCAGGGGGCTAGGATGAGGTCTTGGACCAACAAACAGTGGCCTACGGGGACCACGGGGTGGGGTGATGCCTCCCACATCATGCCAATCCACCATGTCCTGATAAAATGAGACCTGGCCCTGCTTTTGCTACTTCACCTATATGCGTTCCTGATAAGGATTATGAATTCTCTGTTGATCCTGATATAATTACTTTAGTTGAATCTGATCCGTTTTATGGCTATGAATCTGAAACGGTTGTGGCACATCTTACTAAGTCAAACGATATAGCTGCCATGTTCACTAATGATGAGAGATCGCGTTACTTTTATATACTCAAAATATTTCCGTTCTCATTAAAGGGTGATGCTAAGATATGGTTTAATTCTCTTGATCCAGGTTGTGTGCGTAGTCCCCAGGATATGATTTATTACTTCTCTGCTAAATATTTCCCTGCTCATAAGAAACAAGCTGCTTTGAGGGAAATATACAACTTTGTGCAAATCAAAGAAGAGAGTCTCCCACAAGCTTGGGGGAGGCTTCTCAAGTTACTTAATGCTTTGCCTGATCATCCTCTTAAGAAAGCTGAAATACTTGATATCTTTTATAGTGGACCAACCGATGCTTCCAGAGATTACCTGGATAGTTGTGCTGGTTCTCTTTTCAGGGAAAGAACACCGGATGAAGCTGAAATTATATTGAATAATATGTTGACAAATGAAAATAATTGGGAACCTCCTGAGCCAACTCTTGCTCCAATTACTGAGCCTATTCCTATACCAACTCCGAAGAAGAGAGGTGTTTTATTTCTCAGTCCCGAAGATATGCAAGAGGCAAAGAAATCTATGAAAGAAAAAGGTATTAAAGCTGAAGACGTTAAAAATTTACCTCCTATTGAAGAAATACATGGTCTTAATATACCGCCTGTTGAAGAAACATACGATCTCAATTATTTATTCACTGAAGAACCTCCTGATCCGATATCCCGACACATGTAGTAAAGGTAAACTCTATCTATAGATATGATAAAGCTGAAGTCCCTCCTACTAAAATTGCTAGTCAATTCTTGGATGAGTTTGATAACTTTATGTATAAGCAAGAAGACTTCAATGCTTATTTTGGTAGACAATTAAAAGAAAATGCTTATATGATTAGACGCTTGGGTGATTATATGGCTAATATTAAAGGTGAACTTAAACTTGTTAGCAAACATGATTCTATGGTTACCACTCAAGTAGAACAAGTACTTAAGGCTCAAAAAGAAGTGCTTAATGAAATGAATAATAAGAAAAATGATTATGCTGTTAGAGTGGCTACTAGAACTAGTAGAATGACTCAGGAACCTTTGTATCTTGAAGGCCACCCTAAGAGAATCGAGCAAGATTCTCAAAGAAATAATATTGATGTTCCTAGTTATTCTAAAAAGAAGAAAAAGAATAATGAAAGAACTGTGCAAACTTCTAGTGAACCTATTGCTGAACCACCTGATAATCCAAATGATATCTCTATGTCTGATGCTAAAACACGATCTGGTAATGAACAAGAACCTAGTAAAAATATCAATAATGATGTTCATGATGATGCTCAACCTAGTAATAACAATGCTGTAGAAGTTGAACCTGCTGTTGACCTTGATAACCCACAATCAAAGAATCAACGTTATGATAAAAGAGAATTTGTTGCTAGGAAACATGGTAAAGAAAGGGAACCTTGGGTTCAAAAACCCATGCCTTTTCCTCCGAAACCATCCAAGAAAAAGGATGATGAGGATTTTGAGCGTTTTGCTGAAATGATTAGGCCTATCTTATTGCGTATGCGATTAACTGATGTGCTCAAAACAAATCCCTATGCTAAATATATGAAGGATATCATTACTAATAAAAGAAAGATACCGGAAGCTGAAATTTCCACCATGCTTGCTAATTATACTTTTAAGGGTGGAATACCAAAGAAACTCGGAGACCCCGGAGTACCTACTATACCTTGCTCCATTAAAAAGAATTATATTAAAACTGCTTTATGTGATCTTGGAGCTGGTGTTAGTGTTATGCCTCTCTCTTTATATCGTAGACTTGACTTGAATAAGTTGACACCTACTGAAATATCTTTGCAAATGGCTGATAAATCAACTGCTATACCTGTCAGTATTTGTGAGGATGTGCCTGTTGTGGTTGCAAACGTTACTATTTTAACGGACTTTGTTATACTTGATATTCCCGAGGATGATAGTATGTCTATTATTCTTGGAAGACCTTTTCTTAATACTGCAGGGGCTGTTATTGATTGCAACAAAGGCAATGTCACTTTTCAAGTTAATGTTAATGAGCATATGGTACACTTTCCGAGGAAACAACCTCAAGTTCATAGTATCAACTCTATTGGAAAAATTCCATCAATTATATTTGGAGGTTTTGAATTCCCTCTTCCTACTGTCAAGAAGAAATATGATATTCTTAGTATTGGGGATGTGCATATCCCCGTTGAGGTAACTTAGTGTTATCGAAATTTCTCCGGTTTCATGATCATCGGAATGAGTTTGTTAGCAAGACTTGATCAACCTTGTTAGTAGATTCTTTTTGATGAGCATGAGATGGATGAAACTAGAAGCACAACCTTCTGTACCCTCTCTATATTTTCTGTTATTCAGATTAAATAAAGTAAAAATAGTATTTTCAGTCTGTTTCATGGCTTATCCGTGCAATATAAAAATATCCCAAAAATAAAAGTACTCAAAATGCCATGCCAATTTAATATGATTTTTCAGGAATATTTGAGGATTTACTATGCAAAAATTACCGCGGGAGGAGCTGCCACCTGGCCACGAGGGTGGTGGGCGCGCCCCCCCTATAGGGCGCACCCCCGTGCCTCGTGGGCCCACGTTGGCCCTCCTCCACTTATCCCAGCACCCATCTTCTTCCTCTGTCTCACACAAACCCGAAAAACCAACTCAAGCACGAGTTCCAGCTACTTTTGCTGTGATTTTCGATCTCCTTGCTCAAAGCACCTCTCGCAAAATTGCTTGGGGAGATTGTTCCTTGGTATGTGACTCCTCCATTGGTCCAATTAGTTTTTGTTCTAGTGCTTTATTCTTTTCAAATTTGTGCTACATAGGTGACCATGTTCTTGAGCTTGTATGTCAAATGTATATGGTTCCAAGTAGTTCTAATGCTTGATATAGGCTCTAGGCACTTGTAGGAGTAGTTGCTATCAGTTTTATTGAAGTTGGTTTACTTTTATTTTGAAGTTACTAAAAATTTCAGAATTTTTCAGAGAAAAACAATATGTTTAGGAAGATGTTCCAAGGTGGTTCCTCTAAGAAGCAAGGACCCAGGACTGCTATGCGTGATGCTGACGAGGATCCACCAAGAGATGCTCCAGTACGGCCTTGCGAATGGCCGTCGAAAAATTTTATGGACCGTGCAGGAATTAAAGAAGAATTCAAAGCATATTTGTGCAATGCCGGTCTTGAAGATTTTGAGGCTAACAAATGCCCCCAGTATCATGATCTCACAAGTTCATTTGTGAGGAGGTTTGAGTATTCTTCTTCCCGTAATTCTCCTTCAGTCATGTTTGATCTTTATGACAAATCTTATACCATGGACCTAGAGGATTTCACTTCTGCTTGCGAACTTCCATCATGGGGCAGTATTAGGGATCCCCCTAAATCTGAATTTAGAAACTTTCTTGCTAGTGTAACTGTGGGGGAATCTAGAGATGTAACGCAGGCTACCATAGGGAGCATTCACTTTCCTGCTATACATTATTTTGCTCTCTTCATCGGTAGATTCATAAATGCTAAGGATGAAGCATGTCACATGTGTGTCCCTGATCTTAGCATTCTTAGGACTGTTGTGTTAGGAGACCAATCTTATCATATGGGAGCCATTGTAGCTCGTAGGTTGCATCATAATAGACATAATGGAGATATCTTTGGAGGAATTTATGCAGCTCCCTTAGCTCATTTTCTTGAAATAGACATTCCTGAGGGTGATATGGAGTTGCCTCCTGCATATTTAGATTATAACTCTATGGCTTGGCACCAGTTTGTCGAGAGGCCTGAATCACCTCTCTTATATCGCTTACTTTTTGATAAACGACGTGTTTTCCGTATTACTCTCCCTGCTCCTGCCTTCTTTGATTCACAGACAAAAGGAAGATATGTTATTACCAAAGAGGAGGCAGAAGAGTATGAGAGGAGAGCGGAGGCAGCCCGACTCCACGCTGCAGCTCAGCAGGCGATAACCACCACACATCAGTATGATCCCAACTATCCTTCCTCATCACAGTATGACCCCAACAACTATTG
This sequence comes from Triticum aestivum, assembly GCF_018294505.1. Classification (NCBI taxonomy): domain Eukaryota; kingdom Viridiplantae; phylum Streptophyta; class Magnoliopsida; order Poales; family Poaceae; genus Triticum; species Triticum aestivum. The sequence goes on along the minus strand of NC_057809.1, from coordinate 478,192,946 downwards.
TTATGGATATCCGCCAGGCCAGCCGAGGCCACAGACCAACTTAGGCCAAAAGCCTAAGCTTGGGGGAGTACATATTTCTCACCAACATTACATTTATGCTCACACACACTCATTGCTAGATGTCGGTGCTCATACTTTTTCACTGTAATATCCATGCTAGTTTATTTTCCTTTTCCTGCTTTCTTCTTGTGTGCTTGTTAAACCTTAAGAAAAAACCAAAAAAATTTAGTAGTAGTTTATTTTTCTTCTGTAGTAGTAATAATTAAAAAGAAAACCCAAAAATATTTCCCGTTCTTCTTTTGCTTGTTGGGAGCTTTCCCGTGTAAATAGTTTTATTTCTTTTCTTTTATTTGGGGGTCAGTAGGAGAAGACCATGATTAAATTGTTGAAGTGGCTCTTATATGCATTATTGTTGATTTAACCAAGAGCCCATATTGCCTTGTCTTCTCATGTTTATTGAATGCTCGCAGATTCCAGCTTAGTCCAATGCACGTGCACTCTAATTATTATCCACACCGTTCGGTCATGCAAGTCAAAGGCAATTATGATGATATATGATGGACTGACTGAGATGAGAAAAGCTGGCATGAACTCGACCTCTTTTGTTTTTATAAATATGATGAGTCCCTCGTTCTTGATTCAGCTTATTATGAACAAACATGTTTGCAATGACAATTAGAGATCATAGTTGCTTGTGCCATGCTTGATTAGCTATGAGTTATAATGATTTACCTTGTATGCCAACATGCTATTGAGATGATTATGATGTGGTATGATGGGGTGGTATCCTCTTTTGAATGATTTAAGTGACTTGACTTGGCACATATTCGCGCATGTAGTTGAAACAAAATCAACATAGCCTTCACGATATTTATGTTCATGGTGGATTATATCATACTCATGCTTGCATCCAATGTTTATTAATTTTAATGCATGTACATGGCTGTTGTCGCTCTCTAGTTGGTCGCTTCCCAGTCTTTTGCTAGCCTTCATTTGTACTAACTAGGAATACTGCTTGTGCATCCAATCCCTTAAACCCCTAAGTTATTCCAGATGAGTCCACTATACCTTCCTATATGCGGTATCTACCTGTCGTTCCAAGTAAATTTGAATGTGCCAAACTCTAAACCTTCAAATAAACATTATGTTTTGTATGCTCGAATAGCTCATGTATCAACAAAGGTTGTCCTTATCTTCCGTGTTAGGCGAGTTATTCTCAAGAGGAGTGGACTCCGCTCCTCACTCACGAGAAAATGGCTGGTCGCCGGGATGCCCAGTCCCATGCTTTATGCAAACTAAATCAAAATTAATTGCAAACAAAACTCCCCCTGGGACCTGATGTATGTTGGAGGCACTCGTTGTTTCGAGCAAGCCATGGATTGATGCTTGTTGGTGGAGGGGGAGTATGAACTTTACCATTCTGTTTGGGAACCGCCTATAATGTGTTTAGCATGGAAGATATCGCCATCTCTTAGTTGTTACGTTGACAATGAAAGTATACCGCTCAAAATACAATTTATCTCTAATTCAAAACTGAGCTCTGGCACCTCTACAAATCCCTGCTTCCCTCTGCGAAGGGCCTATCCATTTAGTTTTATGTTGAGTCATCACCCTCTTATTAAAAAGCACTAGCTGGAGAGCACATCCGCCATTTGCATTTATCACTGTTAATTTATATTGGGTATGACTATGATTGGATCTCTTTTACCATGAATTACAATGTCTAGTCAGTCCTTGATCTTTAAAGGTGCTCTGCATTTATGTTTTGCGGTCTCAGAAAGGGCTAGTGAGATACCATCTTGTTTTATCGTATTATGATTGTTTTGAGAAAGTGTTGTCATCCGAGATTTATTATTATGACTTGCTAGTTGATTATGCTATTGATATGAGTAATCATGAGACCTGAGAATTATTGCAAATGTGGTTAGTTATGATCTATGCTAAAAACTTGAATGCTGGCTTGACATAGTTACAACAACAAGAGCAAACAGAGTTTGTCAAAGTTTTTCTTTCTTTCTTTCAGTTTGTCAACTGAATTGCTTGAGGACAAGCAAGGGTTTAAGCTTGGGGGAGTTGATACGTCTCCGTCGTATCTACTTTTCCAAACACTTTTGCCCTTGTTTTGGACTCTAACTTGTATGATTTGAATGGAACTAACCCGGACTGACGCTGTTTTCAGCAGAATTGCCATGGTGTTGTTTTATGTGCAGAAAACAAATATTCTCGGAATGACCTGAAACTCCATGGAACATCTTAGAAAAAACAATAAAAAATCCTCGCCAAAGATGAAGACCAGGGGGCCCACACCCTTCTCACGAGGGTGCCCCCCCTAGGGCGCGCCCCCTACCTCATGGGCCCCCTGGAAACCCTCCGACGCTAGCTCCAACTCTATATATTTGCTTTCAGTGAGAAAAAAACAAGGAGAAGAAATAATCACGTTTTACGATACGGAGCCGCTGCCAAGCCCTAAAACCTCTCGGGGGGGCTGATCTGGAGTCCGTTCGGGGCTGCGGAGAGGGGGATTCGTCACCGTTGTCATCATCAACCATCCTCCATCACCAATTTCATGATGCTCACCACCGTGTGTGAGTAATTGCATCGTAGGCTTGCTAGACGGTGATGGGTTGGATGAGATTTATCATGTAATCGAGTTAGTTTTGTTAGGGTTTGATCCCTAGTATCCATTATGTTCTGAGATTGATGTTGCTATGACTTTGCTATGCTTAATGCTTGTCACTAGGGCCCGAGTGCCATGATTTCAGATCTGAACCTATTATGTTTTCATGAATATATGTGAGTTCTTGATCCTATCATGCAAGTCTATAGTCACCTACTATGTGTTATGATCCGGTAACCCCGAAGTGACAATAATCGGGACCACTCCCGGTGATGACCATAGTTTGAGGAGTTCATGTATTCACTATGTGCAAATGCTTTGTTCCAGTTCTCTATTAAAAGGAGGCCTTAATATCCCTTAGTTTCCAATAGGACCCCGCTGCCATGGGAGGGTACGACAAAAGATGTCATGCAAGTTCTTTTCCATAAGCACATATGACTATATAAAGAATACATGCCTACATTACATTGATGAATTGGAGCTAGTTCTGTGTCACCCTATGTTATGACTGTTACATGATGAACCGCATCTGGCATAATTATCCATCACTGATCCGGTGCCTGCGAGTTTTCCATATACTGGTTTACACTTATTTACTTTCCCGCTGCTACTGTTACAATCAGTACAAAATACCAAAAACATTACTTTTGTTGTCTTTACTTTTGTTGCCGCTACCACCACTATCATATTACTTTGCTACTAAACACTTTGCCGCAGATACTAAATTTCCAGGTGTGGTTGAATTGACAACTCAGTTGCTAATACTTGAGAATATTCTTTGGCTCCCCTTGTGTCGAATAAAAAAATTGGGTTGAATACTCTACCCTCGAAAGCTGTTGCGATCCCCTATACTTGTGGGTTATCAGTCCCTACTGTCATCCTCTCCACATGCAGTCATCTCCTTGTTCCTCTCGGTTGTTGACGACGTTGACAACGCAAGAGGGCGGCACACTGCACACGGTGAGTGAACCAAGGCCGCAAGGCGAAGGACAACGGCGAGGCCTCGGACGGAACAAACAGGAGCCATGGAAGATGCACCGGTCCAATCGCAGGCGGAGGGGAGTACGAGGGTTGATAGGTTCGGGTGCGGGTGTGTGTTGGGGCTAACGTCACTGGAGAATAACAGGACGTGTGGGGGAATAGAGGGAGGGACTGGCCAACATTTGAGGGTACGTACGGTAGGGCGGCGGAGGCGGGAGCAGGCGGAGTTGACGGGGTGGTTTGGTTTGGGTGGCTGGAGGAAGAAGAACACAAGAGATAGAAGATACACGACAGATGTTGGATGTCAATCCAACAGCTGGTAGGCAGAAACATTTGTTGACTGGCTAGTAAGTCGACACCACCTTGGATAGGCTATTTCCTCGTGGGTCCAAAATGTCAGAATCCTAATCTGTCATGGTCATGCAGCCTTTCCTATGAAAATTTACAGCCCATATGATGTGCTAGTTCGAAATAAGTTTGTGGGTGCTGGTGGGGGCTAATCACTTGGCTTCTGTAATGCACAATGAGCTCAAGCAGTCGCGAGAGTGATGTTATTTACCTTGGTTGGGATTTGTTAGTTGTTACAATATTTTACTCTAAATTAAACGACTAGCAAGCCATTTGCCTTGCTTCAAAGAAAATATGACAGTTTACAGCCGAGTTGAAAAGGGCAAAAACATCTAACTCCAGCTTACAAACTGTACAAAAGATGAGGGTTAATTGTTCATCAGGTTTACAAAAAACCCAGGTTGAAAAGGGCAATAACATCTAACTCTAGCATTGTTTTCGGCAGTCACAGTAAAATGGATCGGTCAGGTCCATAGAATGAACATCCTGGGTCGTAAAATTTACTGGATTATGACTACAATATGTTGTAAATAGAATCCCGGCACGTTCAGAAACTCTTTTGCCCACCTGAAACTCCTTTTTTGCTCTTCCACATACCCATCTATCAAAACCATGATGCTGATAAACTTAAGCCTGGTGTACAATAGTAAGCTCGCATTCAGCAGGAAGAATGTGACAAATATAGTGTTTGCACGGTTGGCTACATATCATTCTAGCGTTATTGTCTTCAATCGAATCTCATGAGAAGTGAGAAAATCCCGATGCGTATGAATCCACTGATTGGATATAACTTTCTTACCCGGTCATGTTGCCTAAATAGACATGAAGATTGAAAACAATTAAGGTATAAAAAAAGAGTGTCCAAAGAGCAACAACTGAACGGTTAATTCTAGTACACTATATGTTTGCTTCCAATGTGCGTGAAATTATCACCTTTACATACAACTTCTCCAGACATGGAAAGCATTGCAGCAAGCCAATAATGTTGTTCACATCAAAACTATTCATTTGGATATAAAAGATCTTGACAAAAACTATTGATAGGCCATCCATGGAGAAACTCTTCATTGATCATAGAACATAATATTAGTACAAAATGTGTACTCCAAGATGACATATAACTTATGTGCAAAAATTTAAAATGCAGCTTATGGTTACAAGTGTAGATGATAATATAAAGTACCTGAAGAACTATGGAGCCAAACACCATATTGAAATGAGCATAGAGATCATGTATTACACCCAAGGTCTCCAGTTTAGGCGTAGAGAGGACAGTTATTTGCAACGGTGAATAACTAGAATCAAGGATCAACCTTTGAAGTGAAGGGGCATCTTGGATGATGAGCTGCCTTCCGTCAAAAGAAATTCCAATTCTTACATGGTTAGGCGACTTTATTTGGAGACAACCGATTCTAACTGTGAAAACAAGCACTAAGCACTCCGGGGCAGGCCAACTCGAGTGGATGATGCTGTGCAATGAGGCCTCTGATATACGAACCCGCACAAGTGAAAGTTTCTTGAGAAATGAGAGTCAAAGGTTTAGTACCAGATTGTCTGGTAGGTTGCACAGCGCAAAGGTGGCGGTGTGGAGAGAGGAGGAAAACCGCGAGATGGACATCGGTGCTGAGGGCACAGGTAGATTGCATTCGGTATCTGGTAGGTGATTTCCAGGGGAATTGTAGAACTCAAGCAGTTGTAGTTCTGTGAATTCAGGGGATTTCAGCCAGGCGTCCACCATGCAGGGCATGGTATGCTTGCTCAGGTAGCATGACGGGATGCAGAGGCTTTGAACGGAGCCCTGGTGGGAGGAGATGATGGCTCTGGGGATTTCAAAATCATTGAAGAGAGATAGCTGACGACAGTCGAGATTAAGGGGCACGGCGTGCCATAGAGGGCGCCACCAAATTGAGAGGACTTGGGTGCGGCAACAATCCTTGGTGGGGATAAGCGAGATGATCTCCCCAAGGACGGTGTCCGGGAGATCACTGATGCGGTCCACCCGAGATTCTACGGGTTCCTGGGATCTAGTGGGGGTGGGGTCACCGCTTCTCCCCGCGCTGCCAGGTGCGGGGTCTACAACAGGCGTCGCCGCTGGCGGGAGCCTCATCTTCTTGGCGCTGGGGTCATCCGACTCCATTTTCCTTGAGGGCGCCGCGTCGCGCTCAAGGATTTGAGCAGAGTAACAAATGACGAGCCTAGTTGTAGTGCAAGTGAAAAAGAAGGGGAGCTCGGGTTTTTCTGTAGTAGTGAGGAAGAAGGGGAGCTGGGGTTTTCTATAGGAGTGAGGTGAGGAATTTGGGGGTACGAGTGGAGCGAGATGACGTGAGGTGGGTGGGAGTGAGGAGGAAGAAGAACACCCAGGTTTTTTCGGGGGCGGTGTGCTGGGTGTGGGTAGCGCCTCTCATTCAGTAAATATATGGACTTTTGAATTGATTTTACTACTGACTAGGTTGGATGGGCTGTTTTATCTTGGGCCCAGAGAAACAATTACTACTAGTACAGTGGAGACACTCTACAGCTACCCAGAAAAAAAATTACTACTAGTACAGTGGATACAATACTGCTTCTGGCTCCTCCTAGGTCATCTAAACGTCTCCCTCTACTGAATGCTGTTATACTTTTGTTCACCGACATGCGGGCCATGCAGCACACGGGCCCAAATGCCATCCACCAAATTAGAAGGCAGTATGCAGGCGGAGAGTCACCCCAGTCATAGCGCGGCAGTAACAAGCCGTCGTATCACAAAAGCCCACCTCCCCGCAGTCTATGTTTTATTGGACGAAGCAACCATCATTTCACTCTTCGTTGAATCCCCTTCTCCCTCACCGTCTTCAAGAAAGGCAACACTCGCATCTGCCACTGTTCTTCTCTCCCAACGAAGGGAAGGTAAGCTGATCCGTGATGTTGGTATATTTTCATTTAGAGAAAAAAAAGAACTTTTGCAAAGTAGTAACCGATCCTCACTCTCTTTTTTGCTTCATTGTCATTGCGATTGTGTTTTCCTTTCTGTGGTCTCATAGTATTCGTCAGTTTCATGATGGACCAAGGAGAACCAGGCAAAGATCTGCCAATATTGGAGCAGAAGCGGGAGGCTGATCCCCACGAGACAGAGAGCTCCAAGAAGATGTAGGCAGCCACCGAGCCGACCCCAGATACGCTCACGGCCACTACTAAGATGGTCAACACCCCGTTTGAGGTTACAACCCCCGTGGCACTGCAGGAGCAGTTTTCCCACTTCGAGGATGTGTCCCCCCCTCCGCTGAGCTGCCCAAGGTGATTTTCTTCTTTGCCGATATCCATTGTGGTTTTTAATCTAAGTATGTGGTGATGAATAATGCAAAATTTTATTAGCTTCGATGCCATGCTATACATAGTGGTTTAAATAACTTGTGTTTCTTATACTGGAAAGTAATTCAGAATTTGTTTCTATTTCAATTAGAGTCGTGATGTAGACAAGGATTGTGTGGTTGTACATCTCACTCTCTATGACGCGAATGACCTGAATATACGCACTGGGAAAACATAGTTTTTAGGCTGTTGGATCCTGGAAGCCATTTGCGCTTATACCAATGAAGAGTTGTATTCTAGCCTCACTATTGTCAGGTGTGTTGTCCAGGGTGTACTGAAGCACAAGAATTTCAAAGCTACTCCTTCATTTGTGAGGCATACTGTTCTTGTCAAGCTTACGTAGGAAGATGACGTGGCATGCCTCTGCAAACAAGTTTATGAGTGGCAAGACCACAAGGTTGTCTTCATGAAGGTTCACAGGATTGAGCTGCTGCCAGACGTACTCGATGATGTTCATGCAAGGTCCTGTCAGGACCCCGATTCCAAGTCACATCGATCTAGCCGGTAACATCTCATATCACTTTGCGGCCTCACGCACGGTATCCCACGGGTGTCGCCTTACCATGGCCCGGGATCGTTTGCGCCTTTTGGCTCACGTATATGATAGTGTCGCTAGCATCCATATGACAGAGAACCCGGGCCGACATGGCTAGTCGTGAACCCAAAGCGGCACAGACCTATGGAGAGAGGCATACATGAATCACATCGAGCATGTCGGTCATCAGCGAGTGATTTCGGGTTGTAGCATTGGTCTAACATGACTCCGGGGAACCCGGGATGTAGCAGGCTAGGCAGGACTCCGGATGTCACCGCGTGACATTTCCCCGAAGGGACAGACATAGGAATGACGTGAAACACATGCCGGCCAGTCAAGTGTCCTGAGCAGTAGTGCTAGGCTAGCAGGACTCCGGTGAACCGGGCTGTAGTGGACTACTATGGCTCGAGGAACACTAGACTACATTTCCCCATAAGAAAGGCTGCCAAGGATAAACAACTAGATTGTCGGATCCCACTCATACCAAGCATTTCAATCATACACACAATATGCCCGATATGAGTACATACAACATGGCATCACAACAAAACTCTACAACTCAAGTACTTTATTTTAAGGCCCAGCCATACATAACATGTTCATACAGATTGGGGTCACATGACCCGACACTCAAGTCATACAATCATACAAGCACACGCGGAAGCAACTAGTCTGAGTACAGACACTAGAAAGGAAGAAGGCTTCTCGAAGCCTGTCTATCTACATAGAGCCCTCCATGGCCAGAATCACCACCTGGGTGGCTAGTCACTCGTCGACCTCAAGGTCTACGTAGAACCCATCAGAGGGGGCGGTGTTGTCGTTTGAAAACAGTAATTAAGCAAACATGAGTACAAAGGTACTTAGCAAGTCTTACAACAGAAACTACTATACATGCTCATTCTCAAGAAGGTGGTGGGGTTATTGCAGCAAGCCAGCTTTGACTCTTGGCTAAGCTATCCTACGGAACTCCACTAGTAAAATAGTTTACGCACACGAGTCCACTACTCACCAACACAATACTCCACCGGGGATCCTCTCTCGTCATCCTACGAGAGGGCCATCCTTGGTACTCACACTTATCTTGAGTCTTTTAGTAGTATCCATTAACTTGTCTATGAACTGTATAGGCAACCAAGTAGTCCTTTACCGCGGACGCGGCTATTCGAATAGATGATGTTAACCCTGCAGGGGTATTCTTCTTCATACACGCTTTCACCACTTACCTCTGTTTACACGACATGTACTCGGCAACCTTCAAGCGGAAGCCCAGCGAGGGTGTCGGCCACGGCCTACCTAAACACTTAAGTCTCTAGTCCAGGTTTATCGCCTATCCTGGTACCATCCGCAGGGAGTCCGACCGAGGTTTCCACATACGGCCCCGAATGATGTGAACAGGGTCCCGAGACGCCAAACGGGCGCCCGGCATACCCGGCCACGGTGTATCTACCGCAACATAGCCCACCCCTAGGGTCAGCGCTACGCACGGCCACCGACACATAACCTACAAACACCAGAAACTATTTGCAACTCCTGGACAGAGTACTAGGGTATTTAAGAAGCCGAGAGGGTCAATTAAGGATCCCAATGCATGGTAGTAGCTGAATCTTAAAATCACACATATAGATCTCAGTTCTTAGGGACGGCCTCAATGAAACAACCCACCATGTAATCCTACATGGCCTCTCATCGATACCTTTACCAAAACATGTTCCACACATCCCTCACATTACCGGCATAATCATTTCACTCTAGCCCATCACCCAGATGAACTAGACCTGACACAACTCTAAGCATAGCAGGCATAGAAAGGTAGGAATCACATACATGGCTCAATCAACTCCTACACATGCTAGTGGGTTTCATCTAGTTACTGTGGCAATGACAGGTCATGCAGAGGATAAGGTTCAACTACCATAGCACACAGCAGTTTGAATCGCGTTGTCTTAATGTAGTAAACAAGAGCAGAATCGAGAACATGGGTTGTATCGGAATGATCAATGGGTTGCTTGCCTGTTGTAGAGGTAGTAGGGTACTGCCCTTCAAATGGATACTCGGGGTTATCCTCGGAGGCAGAACCTACCACGAAAGTCACACCGAACATAATCAACACATGGCAATATGCAACAATATGATGCATGCTATGACATGGCAAGATGAAAGTGTCTTGGCCTAATGCAAGCTAAAACAGAAGGGGATGAACTCATTTGAATCAAAGATTCAAATATTAGCTCATTAAACATGGCCTTATTAGTGCATTACTTTATTCTTCTTAAAAAGCAAGGTTAACTTGTTTTGTCATGCATGAAACCATTACATATGGATAGATTGAATTTTTCTGATCATTTTTCATATATAAAACTTTGCATTTGGAGCTATGGTTGATTTTCTATGATTTTTAGAAGTTTTGACTATTTTCTGGAATTTCCTATTAAAGAATAAATCCAGTAATTGATTAAATGCGTCAGCATGACATAGGTGTGACTTCAGCGGGTCAACTGGGTCAGCCAGGTCAAACCTGACTGGTGGGCCCTCTCTGTCAGTGACTCAGCTAATTAATAGAGTTAAATTAACTCTAATTAACCGTCAGTGGGGCCTGGGCCCACATGTCAGCGACTGAACTAATTAAATTTAGTTAAAACTAATCCTAAACTAGTTAGCAGGCCGGCCCCACCTGTCATAGACTCAGGGGGGTCTACCTGGGCCCACACGGGGGTCAAACAGGGTCAACTCGCCGGCGGCTTGACGCCGGCGACAACAGACGCGGCGGAGGGGCTCGGGTTCGCGTCTCAAGCGACCAAAACAACGGCGGAGAGCAGCTACGTGATGCGGGGAGCGAGCCGCGTCATTTGGTGGAGAAAGTGGAGCTCGGGGAGGCCGGGAACGACGCCGGCGACGACCTTGGCGGTCGCCGAAGTTCGGGCGAGGATGAAACCGGAGCTACGGGGCACGGCGAGGCGCGGGGAGTGGTGCGTTAGGCTCCTGGGAGTGTGTGGAGGACGAAGGCATGCTCGGTGGCATCCCAACGTGGCTATGGACACGACGGCGATGTGCGGTGGCGGCGGCGAGCTTCGGCTTCAATGGCAGACGGGGTTAGAGGACGCGGACGAGCGCGGGGAGAGGGGGAAACGATGGCGGAGCTCACAGCGGTTGCAGGGAAGCTAACAGCGAGCTCGGGAAGGGCTGGAGCGAGCGGGGCGACGAAGGGGATCTCCTTTGGTCGGAGTTGAGGACCAGCTCGGTGTAGCGTCTCCGGGGCGAGCGAGCACACGGGGCTCGGCCTACTTGATGTAGTAGACGACGGCGGAGCTTCCTGGCATGTCGGGGCAGCGAATGGACGGCGGTGGCTGCGGTGAAGCTTGTCAGCGGCGATGGCTGTGCTCGGCAGGAGGGTGGGGAGAGAGCCAGAGAGGGAGAGAGGCCACGGGGAGAGTGGGAAGAAGGAGAGGGAGACGTGGGGGTCAGCATGGCACTCGTGGACGCCTCCAGGGCGTCGGCGGAAGCAGGAGGTGGCCGGCGTGTGGCCGCGGGCGCCGGCCACGCGCTCCTCGTCCTCCTGGCGAGAGGAAGGGGACGACTGGCAAGCGCCAGTCGGCTGGGCCGAGCCAGGTGGGCTGCGCCTGGTAAGTCTCTCTCTCTCTCTCTGCTTTTCTGATTTGTTTTCTTTTTCTATTTTTCTGCAACTGTTGGGCTTTATTAAAAATACCAGGGCTTAACCATAAATCATAAAATTAATCATGGCCACTGCTTAGAATATATCCAACAGCAAACGTTTTAGTTTATGATTATTTGAGCATTTAAAATATTTTATAGCATTTAAATGCCCAAATGCAAATACCATAAGGATTAATCCAATGACCTTTGACGTCCTAGAAAAATGTGCACCATTTTTGTCAAAGGTTTTAACCCAAAACAAAAAGGGTGGGCTTTTTAGAAGGGCATTTCAGGTTCATTGGAAAAGTTTTTAGTAAACCCTAGTTGTTCCAGGGGGTGTTGGGGGTTCTGTCATCCCCATTTCAAATTTAAAAGGAATTTAAACATGATGCACACTCTAATGCTTGAACTAACTAGGGTGTGACAATTCACCCCCACTCAAAAGAATCTTGTCCCGAGATTTAGGATCCTCCGGAAAGAAGGTGGGGTACTCGAGTCGAAGACGATCCTCCCTTTCCCAAGTGGCTTCTTTCTCGGAATGGTGTGACCATTGAACCTTGAGAAACTTGATATTATGACGTCGAGTGGTACGCTCGGCTTGATCAAGGATACAAACGGGATATTCCCGATATGAGAGGTTATCTTGTAGATCAAGCATTTCATGGTCCACTCCACGGATAGGATCCGAGAAGCAACGCCTGAGTTGAGAAACGTGGAAGACATTGTGAACTCTATAAAGATGCGAAGGTAGTTCCAATTGGTAGGCAACTTCTCCTTGTTTGGCAAGAATGCGAAAGGTTCTGACGTAACGAGGAGCCAATTTGCCTTTGATACCGAAACGATGAGTTCCCTTTAACGGAGTGACCCGAAGGTAAGCCTTCTCGCCGACTTCATAAGTCATAGGCTTATGTTTACGATCATATTGACTCTTTTGACGAGATTGGGCTGTTTTCAATTTCTCACAAATAATGCGAACCTGCTCTTCTGCTTCCTGAATCATATCCGGGCCAAAGAGTTGTCTTTCCCCAGTTTTTGACCAGTTAAGAGGCGTTCGACATTTCCGTCCATAGAGAACTTCGAAAGGAGCCTTGCCCAAGCAAGCTTGATAACTATTGTTGTAAGCAAACTCCGCGAATGGAAGGCATTTCTCCCAACCCATTCCGAACGAGATAACAGAGGCTCGGAGCATATCTTCCAGAATTTGATTGACTCGTTCTACTTGACCGCTTGATTGAGGATGGAAGGCGGCGCTAAAAGAGAGACGAGTTCCCATAGAATTTTGGAAACTTTCCCAAAATCGAGAGGTGAAAATACTCCCACGTTCTGAGTTAATTTCCAATGGAACACCATGAAGAGACACTATTCGGGAGATGTATAAATTGGCTAGCTGGCTAGCGGTGATACTCTCACGAACAGGTAGAAAGTGGGCTACTTTAGAAAGACGGTCGATCACGACGAAGATGGCATTATTCCCTCTCTTGGTCCTGGGAAACCAAGTGATGAAATCCATACTGATTTTATCCCATTTCCACTCGGGAATAGCCAAAGGTTGAAGGGTGCCAGCAGGCCGTTGATGCTCTACTTTAACACGACGACAAACGTCGCAATTAGCAATGTATTGAGCGATTTCTCTTTTCATCCTAGTCCACCAAAACCTCTGGCGTAGGTCTTGATACATTTTAGTACTACCGGGATGAATGGTGAGAGGGGATTCATGAGCTTCCTTAGGGATCAACTGGCGTAGATGTTGTTTCTTGGGAACCACCAAACGGTTCTCGAAGAAGACAGCACCTCGCTCATCCATGGAAAAACATTTAGCAACTCCTCTAGTGATGTTTTCCTTAATTCGGGATATGCCCTTATCATACCGCTAGGCGGTTATGAGCTGATCCATAAGATTAGGCTTCGTCACCAGGGTGGATAGGAATCCTCGAGGAACAATGTGAAGATTAAGCTTACGAAATTCTTCATGGAGAAATGGTTGACTTTGTTGTAACATCAGGTTGTTACAATAGGACTTACGACTTAGTGCATCAGCCATGACATTGGCTTTGCCCAGGGTGTAAGTTATTCCTAAGTCGTAATCCGAGAACAAATCGACCCAACGTCTTTGTCTGAGATTCAAATCTGGTTGGGTGAAGATATATTTCAAACTTTGGTGATCGGTGAAGATCTCGTAATGATTACCGAGGAGGTAATGTCGCCAAGTTTTAAGTGCATGGACTACAGCTGCAAGCTCCAGATCATGTGTGGGATAGTTCTCCTCATGTGGGTGTAATTTTCGTGAAGCATAGGCAATTACCTGACGATCCTGCATGAGTATGCAACCTAGTCCTTGTCGCGAGGCGTCGCAATAGATAATAAAGTCCTTGGAGAAATCTGGTGGTACCAGTACGGGAGCAGATGTCAAGCGCCTTTTCAGTTCCTGAAAGCTGAACTCGCACTGTGGAGTCCACTCAAACTTTTTATCTTTCTTGAGGAGTTCAGTTAGAGGTTTAGCAACCTTGGAGAAATTCTCAATGAAGCAGCGGCAATAGCTCGCTAAGCCAAGGAAGCTCCAAACTTGCTTGACCGTCTCAGGTGGAGTCCAATCAAGGACGGCTTGAGCTCGTTCAGGATTGACAGCAATACCCTTGCCAGAGATTACATGGCCTAGATAGGTCACTTCTGGCAACCAAAATTCACATTGGATAATTTGGCATAAAGGCGATGCTCTCGAAGTTTCATCAATACCAGCCTTAGATGTTCGGCATGTTCCTCTTCATTCCTGGAGTAGATGAGTATGTCATCGAGGTATACTACGACGAATTTATCCAAGTACTCCATGAAGACCGAGTTCATTAACCGAGAGAAGGTAGCTGGGGCATTGGTTAAACCGAAGGACATAACGGTGTACTCGTATTGGCCATAACGAGTAACAAAGGTTGTTTTGGGAATGTCCCTGTTTCTGATTTTGATCTGATGGTAGCCTAACCTCAAATCCATCTTGGAAAAGACTGAGGATCCAGCGAGATGATCATACAGATCGTTGATCCTGGGAAGCGGATACTTGTTCTTGATGGTGACCAAGTTGACAGGTCGGTAATCTACAACCATTCGATCCGTTCCATCCTTCTTCTTGACGAAGAGGACGGGGCAAGCCCAAGGAGAGGAACTAGGACGGATGAAACCCTTTTCCAAGGACTCATCGAGTTGGTTCTTAAGCTCGGCTAGTTCTAAGGGTGCCATCTTGTAGGGTCTTCTAGAAATTGGAACGGTTCCTGGAACAAGGTCTATCACAAACTCGACATCCCTGTCAGGTGGAACACCTGGCAGTTCTTCGGGAAAGACATCCGGAAAGTCTCGGACTACCGGAACATCCTCAAGGTCTGTAAGGGGGTTGGCATTTAGGGAGTAAAGCTGGCGCTTGGCCACTCAAGTTAAGACATTGACTGTCTTGCCCGATGGGTGAGTAAGTTGAACGGTTCTAGTGGCACAATCAATCTTAGCATAATGAGCTGACATCCAGTCCATACCCAAGATGATGTTTATGTCAGAGGACTTGAGAGCTATTAAGGATGCAAGGAATACAAGTCTATCGACAAGAATTTCGTTCCCGTGGCTTACTCTAGAAGTTTGCCATCTAGAGCCAAGGGTTTGAATTTCCATGGTAGAGGGCATGTCACAGAATGTCGTGTTATGCAATCGAGCATAGTTCTCGGATATGAATGAATGAGATGCTCCAGTATCGAAAAGAACAGATGCCGGATGGCAGTTAACAAGGAGCGTACCAAGGACAACGTTAGGATCCTCATGAGCCTCCTCGGCTGAAACATAGTTGACATGGCCACGGGCAGTAGTGACCGGCTTGGCATAGAATGTCTTTCCCGCTGGCTTACCATGGCCAACGGACTTTCCAGTCTAATTGGGGTTGTTGTTCTGAGGACACTCTCAGCTATAGTGACCCGGCTCTCCACACTTGAAACAAGTCACAACATTGGGGCGTGGAGCAGCATTAGCAGCGGGGCCACCATAGGGCTTGGGCGGTGCAAACTGCTGGTTGGGACGAGGCGCCTCAAAGGATGGCCTCGGAACAAACCTGGGTGGCAGTGCCGTGCTTGGGATCCACACCCGGCGCTTCTGAGCTCCAGAGCCGGATGAAGAGCCAAAATCACGTGAGTGCTTGCGTGAAGCGTCATAATCAGTCTAGCCTGTCTCAGCGCTGATGGCTTTATTGACCAACTTCTGAAAGGAGGTGCACTCATGCAGACGAAGATGGCGGCGAAGCTCAGGGCTGAGTCCCTTGCGGAACCTTGCCTGCTTCTTAGCGTCGGTAGATACCTCTTTGGGGGCATAACGTGCCAAATTCCCAAATTAACGACTATATGCATCCACAGTCAGTCTTCCTTGGGTGAAATTGCAGAACTCCTCCCTCTTGCGATCTATGAGACCTTCCGGAATGTGATGCTCACGGAAAGCCTCACTGAATTCAGCCCAAGTAGTGATTTGGCCGACCGGGCGCATAGCTTCAAAATTTTCCCACCAAAGGCTAGCAGGACCTTCGAGATGATAGGCAGCATAAGTAACCTTGTCGGCTTCGGCTACGTTGGCAGAATGTAGCTTGTGGGTGATGCTGTGAAGCCAGTCATCCGCATCGAGGGGCTCGACGGAATGGTTAAACTTTGGTGGGTACAGCTTGATAAAGTCATTGATTGACACCAAGTCATTTCGCTGTTGGCGCGCAGTGTTCTGCTCAATCCGCTCTAACAGGCGGTTAGTCTCATGCTTGTTTCTTTCCGCCTCCAGCATTACTTCGACCAGAGAAGGCGGGTGAGGCAGATTTTCACCCCTAGCTGCACTGGCTTCCCCCTGCTCCAGGGCAGCAGGGTTGCTGCGGGTGTTGACCATCCTAGGAGAAAACAAGACAACGATTTAGATAAGGATGGCTCAAACTTAGCAAGGAAGTGCAGAATGTAATGGATAACACGGAATGCAGAGATGTTCATCCGTATGTCATGGTAATATAAAACTGCCATATATATACCAACGGTCATACACATCATACATAGTTTAGTACAAGCCCAGGCTACAGTACAACTATGATGAAAGACGTTACATCTCATCGGAGGCATTCCAAGCTCCTATACATTATTTGTCTACACCTCCGGAATTTATTACACACAAAGTCATATTCCACAAGTCACGCGGGACAGTGGAGATACAACTATTACAGTACTAGTGATACTACTACTAACTCAGACAGCTCCGTAGTAGTCCTCATAGAAGTCACCTCCATAGCCTGGAACTTCAACGTGATCATCCGGGAACAGACGGTCCTGAGGAGCTTGTGGACCAAAGGGGCTAGGATGAGGTCTTGGACCAACAAACAGTGGCCTACGGGGACCACGGGGTGGGGTGATGCCTCCCACATCATGCCAATCCACCATGTCCTGATAAAATGAGACCTGACCCTGCTTTTGCTACTTCACCTATATGCGTTCCTGATAAGGATTATGAATTCTCTGTTGATCCTGATATAATTACTTTAGTTGAATCTGATCCGTTTTATGGCTATGAATCTGAAACGGTTGTGGCACATCTTACTAAGTCAAACGATATAGCTGCCATGTTCACTAATGATGAGAGATCGCGTTACTTTTATATACTCAAAATATTTCCGTTCTCATTAAAGGGTGATGCTAAGATATGGTTTAATTCTCTTGATCCAGGTTGTGTGCGTAGTCCCCAGGATATGATTTATTACTTCTCTGCTAAATATTTCCCTGCTCATAAGAAACAAGCTGCTTTGAGGGAAATATACAACTTTGTGCAAATCAAAGAAGAGAGTCTCCCACAAGCTTGGGGGAGGCTTCTCAAGTTACTTAATGCTTTGCTTGATCATCCTCTTAAGAAACCTGAAATACTTGATATCTTTTATAGTGGACTAACCGATGCTTCCAGAGATTACCTGGATAGTTGTGCTGGTTCTCTTTTCAAGGAAAGAACACCGGATGAAGCTGAAATTATATTGAATAATATGTTGACAATGAAAATAATTGGGCACCTCCTGAGCCAACTCCTGCTCCAATTACTGAGCCTATTCCTAAACCAACTCCGAAGAAGAGAGGTGTTTTATTTCTCAGTCCCGAAGATATGCAAGAGGCAAAGAAATCTATGAAAGAAAAAGGTATTAAAGCTGAAGACGTTAAAAATTTACCTCCTATTGAAGAAATACATGGTCTTAATATACCGCCTGTTGAAGAAACATATGATCTCAATTATTTATTCACTGAAGAACCTCCTGATCCCGATATCCCGACACATGTAGTAAAGGTAAATTCTATCTAGAGATATGATAAAGCTGAAGTCCCTCCTACTAAAATTGCTAGTCAATGCTTGGATGAGTTTGATAACTTTATGTATAAGCAAGAAGACTTCAATGCTTATTTCGGTAGACAATTAAAAGAAAATGCTTATATGATTAGATGCTTGGGTGATTATATGGCTAATATTAAAGGTGAACTTAAACTTGTTAGCAAACATGCTTCTAAGGTTACCACTCAAGTAGAACAAGTACTTAAGGCTCAAAAAGAAGTGCTTAATGAAATGAATAATAAGAAAAATGATTATGCTGTTAGAGTGGCTACTAGAACTAGTAGAATGACTCAGGAACCTTTGTATCCTGAAGGCCACCCTAAGAGAATCGAGCAAGATTCTCAAAGAAATAATATTGATGTTCCTTGTTCTTCTAAAAAGAAGAAAAAGAAAAATGAAAGTACTGTGCAAACTTCTAGTGAACCTATTGCTGAACCACCTGATAATCCAAATGATATCTCTATGTCTGATGCTAAAACACGATCTGGTAATGAACAAGAACCTAGTAAAAATATCAATAATGATGTTCATGATGATGCTCAACCTAGTAATAACAATGATGTAGAAGTTGAACCTGCGGTTGACCTTGATAACCCACAATCAAAGAATCAACGTTATGATAAAAGAGAATTTGTTGCTAGGAAACATGGTAAAGAAAGGGAACTTTGGGTTCAGAAACCCATGCCTTTTCCTCCGAAACCATCCAAGAAAAAGGATGATGAGGATTTTGAGCGTTTTGCTGAAATGATTGTGCTGGGATGAGACTCTGGACTAAAAAAAGAGGCCATAAAAAGGAGATAAAAGGCCTAAATAAAAAAATGAGAGAAAAGAGAGAGAAGGGACAATGCTACTATCCTTTTACCACACATGTGCTTCAAAGTAGCACCATGATCTTCATGATAGAGAGTCTCCTATGATATCACTTTCAGATACTAGTGGGAATTTTTCATTATAGAACTTGGCTTGTATATTCCAATGATGGGCTTCCTCAAAATGCCCTAGGTCTTCATGAGCAAGCGAGTTGGATGCACACCCACTTAGTTCTTTTTGTTGAGCTTTCATATACTTATAGTTCTAGTGCATCCATTGCATGGCAATCCCTACTCACTCACATTGATATCTATTAATGGGCAGCTCCATAGCCCGTTGATACGCCTAGTTGATGCGAGACTATCTTCTCCCTTTTTGCCTTCCCCACAGCCACCATTCTATTCCATTTATAGTGCTATGTCCATGGCTCACGCTCCTGTATTGCGTGAAGATTGAAAAAGTTTGAGAACACCAAAAGTATGAAACAATTGATTGGCTTGTCATCGGGGTTGTGCATGATTTAAATACTTTGTGTGGTGAAGATGGAGCATAGCCAGACTATATGATTTTGTAGGGATAACTTTCTTTGGCCATGTTATTTTGAAGAGACATAATTGTTTAGTTGGTATGCTTGAAGTATTATTATTTCTATGTCAATATTAAACTTTTGTCTTGAATCTTTCGAATCTGAATATTCATACCACAATTAAGAGAATTACATTGAAATTATGCCAAGTAGCATTCCACATCAAAAATTCTGTTTTTATCCTTTACCTACTCGAGGACGAGCAGGAATTAAGCTTGGGGATGCTTGATACGTCTCCAACATATCTATAATTTTTTATTGGTCCATGCTATATTATATCCTGTTTTGGACATTATTGGGCTTTATTATACACTTTTATATTATTTTTGGGACTAACATATTAATCGGAGGCCCAGCCCAGAATTGCTATTTTTTTCCTATTTCAGAGTTTCGCAGAAAAAGAATATCAAACGGAATCCAAACAGAATAAAACCTTCGGGAACGTGATTTTCGGAACGAACATGATCCAGAGGACTTGGACCCTATGTCAAGAAAGCAACCAGGAGGGCATGGGGTAGGGGGGCGCGCCTACCCCCCCCCCCCCAGGCGCGCCCTCCACCCTCGTGGGGCCCACGTTGCTCCACCGACGTACTCCTTCCTCCTATATATACCTACGTACCCCCAAACTACCAGATACGGAGCAAAAACCCTAATTCCATCGCCGTAACATTCTGTATCCGTGAGATCCCATCTTGGGGCCTTTTCCGGAGCTACGCCAGAGGGGGCATCGATCACGGAGGGATTTTACATCAACACCATAGCCTCTCCGGTGAAGTGTGAGTAGTTTACTTCAGACCTTCGGGTCCATAGTTATTAGCTAGATGGCTTCTTCTCTATTTTTGGATCTCAATACAAAGTTCCACCCTCTCTTGTGGAGATCTATTTGATGTAATCTTCTTTTGCGGTGTGTTTTTTGAGACCGATGAATTGTGGGTTTATGATCAAGTTTATCTATGAACAATATTTGAATCTTCTCTGAATTCTTTTATGTATGATTGGTTATATTTGAAAGTCTCTTTGAATTATCAATTTGGTTTGGCCTACTAGATTGATCTTTCTTGCAATCGGAGAAGTGCTTAGCTTTGGGTTCAATCTTGCGGTGTCCTTTCCCAGTGATAGTAGGAGCAGCAAGGCACGTATTGTATTGTTGCCATCGAGGATAACAAGATGGGGTTTATTTCATATTGCATGAGTTTATCCCTCTACATCATGTCATCTTGCTTAAAGCATTACTCTGTTCTTTTGAACTTAATATTCTAGATGCATGCTGGATAGCGGTCGATGTGTGGAGTAATAGTAGTACATCCAGCTTGCACCGCAGGTGCAAACCGAGTCAATGTGGCCCAATGATCAGCATGGGTATTGAAAAGCTCCAGCCTCAAGGCCCGATTCTCTCGGTCCTTATCTTCGAGCATCTCGGCAGTGGTACGAGTTAATGAGTCCTCCTAAGTGGAGTCAGCATAGATAGCCTGAAGATACCCTTGCGCTCCCGGAAGTGAAGCTGGCATGTAACAGAAGTCGGTGTTCCGAAGCAGGCCAGTCCGGACTCGCATGATGGTCATCATGGAATAGGCAGCATCCTGCACAACCATCTCAACAGTAACCCCGAGTCCATAGGAACAGCGAAGGGGCTCGGTAGATCCAGGATAAGAAGGAAATATCCTGACGGTGCAGAAATATTGGCTTTGATTAAAGTCTTGGAACTGCTCTTCGACAGTGTATTCGGGATACCAACGGTAACCTGTCTCGATCATTACCCAGACTAACATAGCAGTATGACCGGGCACATCGAGGCACCGGGTCAGACGAACCACTTGGTTTTGAACATGGTTGGCCATCTGAAAGCACAACCATAATGCAAAGACATTAGAATTTCTAGGGAAAATTGGACAGCATAACAGCTGTAAATGCTCAGAAAAAGATTTGAGACATCCACAACAGTTTGCAATACCACTCAACAACATCATATCAAGGTTTTGATTCAAATAGCAACATACTAAAAATAGTGGAAACTGTACTGAGGCTTGTAACAACAATCCTATAAGCTACTACGGATTAGTAACACGTGAACCTGATAGAAGGAGAGAGCCTAGTCCGTAACCCACGTTGAATGAGAAGAGAATGACTCAGATCAGAGGACATAAGGTAAAGGAGTAAAAGAGCCTTACGTTCCCTTCCACAATCAATTCCCCTACATATAACTAAAGCATTTCTAGACTTGACATCGACCAGTTTGGCTCAACGAACCTACAGGCAGTCTGGCTCTGATGCCAATGCTGTTAGGACCCCAATTCCAAGTCACATCGATCTAGCCGGTAACACCTGATATCACTTTGCGGCCTCACGCACGGTATCCCACGGGTGTCGCCTTACCATGGCCCGGGACCGTTTGCACCTTTTGGCTCACGTATATGATAGTGTCCCTAGCATCCATATGACAGAGAACCCGGGCCGACATGGCTAGTCGTGAACCCAAAGCGGCACAGACCTGTGGAGACAGGCATACATGAATCACATCGAGCATGTCAGTCATCAGCGAGTGATTCCGGGCTGTAGCACTGGGCTAACAGGACTCCGGGGAACCCGGGCTGTAGAAGGATAGGCAGGACTCCAGATGTCACCGCGTGACATTTCCCCGAAGGGACAGACATAGGAATGACGTGAAACACATGCCGGCCAGTCAAGTGTCCTGAGCAGTAGTGCTGGGCTAGCAGGACTCCGGTGAACCGGGCTGTAGCGGACTACTATGGCTCGAGGAACACTAGACTACATTTCCCCATAAGAAAGGCTGCCAAGGATAAACAACTAGATTGTCGGATCCCACTCATACCAAGCATTTCAATCATACACACAATATGCCCGATATGAGTACATACAACATGGCATCACAACAAAACTCTACAACTCAAGTACTTTATTTAAAGGCTCCAGAGAGCCATACATAACATGTTCATACAGATAGGGGTCACATGACCTGACACTCAAGTCATACAATCATACAAGCACAAGCGGAAGCAACTAGTCTGAGTACAGAGACTAGAAAGGAAGAAGGCTTCTCGAAGCCTGCCTATCTACATAGGGCCCTCCATGGCCAGAATCACCACCTGGGTGGCTAGTCACTCGTCGACGTCAAGGTCTACATAGAACCCATCGGAGGGGCGGTGTTGTCGTCTGAAAACAGTAATTAAGCAAAAATGAGTACAAAGGTACTCAGAAAGTCTTACAACAGAAACTACTATACATGCTCATTCTCAAGAAGGTGGTGGGGTTATTGCAGCAAGCCAGCTTTGACTCTTGGCTAAGCTATCCTAGGGAACTCCACTAGTAAAATAGTTTTCGCACACGAGTCCACTACTCACCAACACAATACTCCACCGGGGATCCTCTCTCGTCATCCTACGAGAGGGCCATCCTCGGTACTCACACTTATCTTGAGTCTTTTAGTAGTATCCATTAACTTGTCTATGAACTGTATAGGCAACCAAGTAGTCCTTTACAGCGGACACAGCTATTCGAATAGATGATGTTAACCCTGCAGGGGTATACTTCTTCATACACGCTTTCACCACTTACCGCCGTTTACACGACATGTACTCGGCAACCTTCAAGTGGAAGCCTAGCGAGGGTGTCGGCCACGGCCTACCTAAACACTTAAGTCTCTACTCCAGGTTTATCGCCTATCTAGGTTCCATCCGCAGGGAGTCCGGCCAAGGTTTCCACATACGGCCCCGAACGATGTGAACAGGGTCCCGAGACGCCAAACGGGCGCCTGGCATACCCGGCCACGGTGTATCTACCGCAACATAGCCCACCCCTAGGGTCAGCGCTACGCACGGCCGCCAACACATAACCTACAAACACCGGAAACTATTTGCAACTCCTAGACAGAGTACTAGGGTATTTAAGAAGCCGAGAGGGTCAATTAAGGATCCCAATGCATGGTAGTAGCTGAATCTTAAAATCACACATACAGATCTCAGTTCTTAGGGATGGCCTCAATAAAACAACCCACCATGTACTCCTACATGGCCTCTCATCGATACCTTTACCAAAACATGTTCCACACATCCCTTACATTACCGGCATAATCATTTCACTCTAGCCCATCACCCAGATGAACCAGACCTGACACAACTCTAAGCATAGCAGGCATAGCAAGGTAGGAATCACATACATTGGTCAATCAACTCCTACACATGCTAGTGGGTTTCATCTAGTTACTATGGCAATGACAGGTCATGCAGAGGATAAGGTTAAACTACCGTAGCACACAACAGTTTGAATCGCGTTGTCTTAATGTAGTAAACAAGAGCAGAAGTGAGAGCATGGGTTGTATCGGAATGATCAATGGTTGCTTGCCTGTTGTAGAGGTAGTAGGGTACTGCCCTTCAGACGGATACTCGGGGTTATCCTCGGAAGCAGAACCTACCATGAAAGTCGCACCGAAAATAATCAACACATGGCAATATGCAACAATATGATGCATGCTATGACATGGCAAGATGAAACTGTCTTGGCCCAATGCAAGCTAAAACAGAAGGGGATGAACTCATTTGAATCAAAGATTCAAATATTAGCTCATTAAACATGGCCTTATTAGTGCATTACTTTATTCTGCTTAAACATCAAGGTTAACTTGTTTTGTCATGCATGAAACCATTACAGATGGATAGATTGAATTTTTCTGATCATTTTTCATATATAAAACTCTGCATTTGGAGCTATGGTTGATTTTCTATGATTTTTAGAAGTTTTGACTATTTTCTGGAATTTCCTATTAAAGAATAAATCCAGTAATTGATTTAATGCGTCAGCATGACATAGGAGTGACGTCAGCGGGTCAACTGGGTCGGCCAGGTCAAACCTGACTGGTGGCCCTCTCTGTCAGTGACTCAGCTAATTAACAAAGTTAAATTAACTCTAATTAACTGTCAGTGGGGCTTGGGCCCACATGTTAGTGACTGAACTAATTAAATTTAGTTAAAACTAATCCTAAACTAGTTAGCAGGCCAGCCCCACCTGTCATAGACTCAGGGGGGTCTACCTGGGCCCACACGGGGGACAAACAGGGTCAACTCACCGGCGGCTTGACGCCGGCGACAACAGACGCGGCGGTGGGGCTCGGGTTGCGTCTCTGGCGACCAAAACGACGATGAAGAGCAGCTACGTGACGTGGGGAGCGAGCCGCATCGTTTGGTGGAGAAAGTGGAACTCGGGGAGGCCGGGAACAACGCCGGTGACGACCTTGGCAGTCGCCGGAGTTCGGGCGAGGATGAAACCGGAGCTACGGGGCACGGCGAGGCGCGGGGAGTGGTGCGTTAGGCTCCTGGGAGTGCGTGGAGGATGAAGGCGTGCTCGGTGGCTTCCCAACATGGCTATGGCCACGACAGCGATGTGCGGTGGCGGCGGCTAGCTTCGGCTTCGTTGGCAGAGGGGGTTAGAGGACGCGGACGAGCGCGGGGAGAGGGGGAAACGATGGCGGAGCTCACAGCGGTTGCAGGGAAGGTAACATCAAGCTCGGGGAAGGGCCGGAGCGAGCGGGGCGGCGAAGGGGATCTCCGGTGGCCGGAGTTGAGGACGAGCTCGGTGCAGTGTCTCCGGGGCGAGCGAGCGCACGGGGTTCGGCCTACTTGATGTAGTCGACGACGGCTGAGCTTCCTGGCATGTCAGGGCAGCGAATGGACGATGGTGGCTGCAGTGAAGCTTGTCGGCGGCGACGGCTGCGCTCGGCAGGAGGGTGGGGAGACAGCCAGAGAGGGAGAGAGGCCACGGGGAGAGTGGGAAGAAGGAGAGGGGGACGTGGGGGTCGGCGTGGCACTCGTGGACGCCTTCAGGGCGTCGGCGGAAGCAGGAGGTGGCCGGCGTGTGGCCGCGGGCGCCGGCCACGCGCTCCTCGTCCTCCTGGCGAGAGGAGGGGGACGACTGGCAAGCGCCAGTCGGCTGGGCCGAGCCAGGTGGGCTGGTGGGCTGCGCCTGGTAAGTCTCTCTCTCTCTCTCCTTTTCTGATTTGTTTTCTTTCTCTATTTTTCTGCAACTGTTGGGCTTTATTAAAAATACCAGTGCATTACCATAAATCAGAAAATTACTCATGGCCACTGCTTAGAATATATCCAACAGCAAACATTTTAGTTTATGATTATTTGAGCATTTAAAATATTTTATAGCATTTAAATGCCCAAATGCAAATACCATAAGGATTAATCCAATGACCTTTGATGTCCTAGAAAAATGTGCAGCATTTTTAACCCAAAACAAAAAGGGTGGGCTTTTTAGAAGGGCATTTCAGGTTCATTGGAAAAGTTTTTAGTAAACCCTAGTTGTTCCAGGGGGGTGCTGGGGGTTCTGTCATCCCCATTTCAAATTTAAAAGGAATTTAAACATGATGCACACTCTAATGCTTGAACTAACTAGGGTGTGACAGGTCCGTCTTGTGTCCAGCCCAAATTAGATCGAGGCATGATATAGTTGCCCCATCTAATGTTTAATAGTAGTTTGGATTGTGTCTAATTATCCGAACCTTGCCTGTTATCGAGCCCTCTAGGGCTAGTACTCTGTTTGAATTTGTCTATGGGAACTGCTGCTACTTTTGTGTGCCCATGAATCCTGTTAGAACCATCGTAATCATTGCCGAAACAGATGCGTCATCACTGGTTTTTTCATGAATATGGCATGGTAAGACATAAGTAGTCAGGGTTTATCATACGAGCAGTGTGTTTTGATGAAATAGAGTACTCGTTCGAGAACTGTGCACCGACGTATACACAAGTACTTGTAAACACTGTTGGTGCTACCCCACTTGTAAGCAGTTGTGAAAAATACGGCACATTGGCTCAGCTCGCTTCAACACTAGGCTATCGACCAGCTAACAATCAACAATCTACTGTCTGACATATAAGCAACTATGTATCTTGTTACAATGGTTCATGCAGTTAACTGAGGCCACAATGTAAATTCCAAACGTTCACACGCTAGTCCAGCATTCATGTGGAACACTCGCATTAAACTCGGCTTCATAAAAAACTTGAAAATGATAAGTTAAGCAATTTTACACATCTCAATGATTCATACAACATAACAAACATATACTAATTCACAGCAAAAGACAAAGTTGTGAGAAGGTTTACAAATGAGGAAAAACAAGCAAGGCTTCTCTGAGCAAAGGGCCTCCCGGCAGGCTTAAATTTCCTGGAGTTCACTCTGGTTTTTTCTTGTTGCCACCATCCAGGGTTAGGTTCTCTCATTCCAGAATAACCAATTATAATTGTGTTCTCAGCTGGAATGCTGAACTGAACCATGTAGTGTACTGACCAGCTGAAAGTCTTGTGCATTCCACTAAATTTAAGCACCGCTATTTTCAGAAATAAGCAGACCACATTGCCTCTTGTCCGCGCACCTGTCCAAAGAACTGTCATGCAGCGGTGCCAACTAGTCCTTTGTCCATGGATGAACTGGTAGAAAGTGCATTCTGGACTAGGATGCAGTTGTTTTCGCTCGTCCCTACACTGCAATCAGGAAGTAAAACGTACGAATAAACTTCTTTTATATTGCGTTGGTCATTCTACCTAGTAACTACCAATGTAGGAATACCTGGAAGACGGCTGGTTAGACGACGGCAACAAGGGATAGCCATCTCATTTTGCGCAGTTCTACTAATAGTGAGGTGTGTGCTTTTGATTGCGCGGATAGAAACTATACAGAGACAGACAGACATCCCGAAAGATATGGAGACAGACATCCCTGTTTGCGCAAATACGAAATACAGTTATTTAAACAGTGATAGATATTTTGTAGTGGCGTATGATTAACAACAGCATCTATTGTGTTATTATTGGAACTACATTGACAGTATGAAAGTGTCCTTAAGTAAGTAGCATCACATCACATCAACACTACCACTAGATTAACACGCAGAACAATAGCATTAGTATTACTGTCATCAGAGTAGCACATGGTCAGTAAATGTGCAATCAAATTTGTGCAGTTCCACTAGGATGAAGCAATGTTAGCGGTGTGAGATTTAAGTGTAACTGCAAAAACACAATTCATGGGAAATAAAGCAAGACAGAAGCACTTCATAAAATGGTGGTGGCATTGCTTAAATTTATCGACAGCACTAGACCATTACTTATAGTGACATTAGGCGGCATTGCTTAATGCTTCATGTGATTTTACATTAACGGTAGCGATATGGGCGTAGGGACAGTAGGGGCATAAAGTGGTGAGGCAGATGTGGTTGCCGAGAGCGGCAAACACTCAGGCAGCATATCTGCATTTCTCCCATTTTTTATCTCCTCGGCGACATTTTCCTATGTGAGCACAGGAAATCTAGACCTGCTCATTCTCATTTATGTTGTCCCCCAACACCCGTCACTTTCTTTCCTTTTTCAACCAAGAGATAGGTCCACTTCTCCCCACCCTTCACCATCCACCATGCTTTCTTCGTGTTTTCAACCAAGAGGCCGGTTGGGTAGCCAGTATCTACTACTTTCCCCCGTTTCCTCTTAGAACCAAGTCCTAGATTCATGTTACAGCTTTCCCACTTTCTTCCTTGTTTGAACCAACTCTTAGAGTCGACTTTATTAACTAGCTTTACCTCTAATAATAGTAAAAGTCTAGGTGGCTTTGGAACAACGGACTTAAGTAGAAAAAGATCGAAACAAAGCCAAGTGGGGAGCTGGGGCAGTAGAGCAAGGCAGGTTTCGAAGGAATATATACCTGAGGGTCGTCGGCATGTGGCAAAGACGGCGTCAGGAGGCCGCATCTTGACCATAATACCACAGGGAGGAAGAAGGGATCGGAGGCCCTCCCGAGCCGGTGCTCTCTTGGAGAGAACTGTTGGGTTACGTAGTAATTTCAAAAAAATTCCTACGCTCATGCAAGATCATGGTGATGCATAGCAACGAGAGGGGAGAGTATGATCTACGTACCCTTGTAGATCGACAACGGAAGCGTTTGGTTGATGTAGTCGTACGTCTCCACGGCCCGACCGATCAAGCACCGAAACTACGGTACCTCCGAGTTCTAGCACACGTTCAGCTCGATGACGATCCCCGGACCCGATCCAGCAAAGTGTCGGGGAAGAGTTCCGTCAGCACGACGGCGTGGTGACGATCTTGATGTACTACCGTCGCAGGGCTTCGCCTAAGCACCGCTACAATATTATCGAGGACTATGGTGGAAGGGGGCACCGCACACGGCTAAGAATATGATCACGTGGATCAACTTGTGTTCATGGGGTGCCCCTTGCCTCAGTATATAAAGGATGGAGGAGGAGGAAATTGGTGCGGCCAGGATGTGGAGTCCTACTAGGACTCCAAGTCCTAGTAGGAGTCCACCAAGAGGGGAGGAAGGGAGAAGGAAGTAGAGGAGAAGGAAAGGTGGCCGGCCCCCTTTTCCCTAGTCCAATTCGGACTAGAGGGGAGGGGGGCGCAGCAGCCCCTTGGCCCTTTTTCCTCTTCCCAATAAAGCCCATCAAGGCCCATTGCTTCTCCCGTAACTACCCGGTACTCCGAAAAATACCCGAATCACTCGGAACCTTTCCGATGTCCGAATATAGTCGTCCAATATATCGATCTTCACGTCTCGACCATTTCGAGACTCCTCGTCATGTCGCCGATCTCATCCAGGACTCCGAACTCCTTCGGTACATCAAAACTCATAAACTCATAATATAACTGTCATCGAAAGCTTAAGCGTGTGGACCCTACGGGTTCGAGAACAATGTAGACATGACCGAGACACGTCTCCGGTCAATAACCAATAGCGGGACCTAGATGCCCATATTGGCTCCTACATATTCTAAGAAGATCTTTATCGGTCAGACCGCATAACAACATGCGTTGTTCCCTTTGTCATCGGTATGTTACTTGCCCGAGATTCGATCGTCGGTATCTCAATACCTAGTTCAATCTCATTACCGGCAAGTCTCTTTACTCGTTCCGTAATACATCATCCCGCAACTAACTCATTAGTTTCAATGCTTGCAAGGCTTCAGTGATGTGTATTACCGAGAGGGCCCAGAGATACCTCTCCGACAATCGGAGTGACAAATCCTAATCTCGAAATACGCCAACCCAACATGTACCTTTGGAGACACCTGTAGAGCACCTTTATAATCACCTAGTTACGTTGTGACGTTTGGTAGCACACAAAGTGTTCCTCCGGCAAACGGGAGTTGCATAATCTCATAGTCATAGGAACATATATAAGTCATGAAGAAAGCAATAGCAACATACTAAACGATCGGGTGCTAAGCTAATGGAATGGGTCATGTCAATCAGATCATTCAACTAATGATGTGATCCCGTTAATCAAATAACAACTCTTTGTCCATGGTTAGGAAACATAACCATCTTTGATTAACGAGCTAGTCAAGTAGAGGCATACTAGTGACACTCTATTTGTCTATGTGTTCACACATGTATTATGTTTCCGGTTAATACAATTCTAGCATGAATAATAAACATTTATCATGATATAAGGAAATAAATAATAACTTTATTATTGCCTCTAGGGCATATTTCCTTCAAGAACGACACGGACGCCGATCGGGACGCGCGGGCAGCCGTTGGTCTCCTCCCTCGCCGCCGACGACAGCGTGAACGATTCACCTACACCCCTTCCCAAGTCAAGGTTGTTCGGCTGGATTTGTGACCAGCCGTGAGCTGAGAGAGTGTGTGGCCACCTATGTCTTGTTTGGATCTAGAGAGCATGAGAGATTGAACGAGAGGAACCCTAGTAAAGCAAGCGCTAAGTGATGAAGCTATGTACCTAGGGTAGGGTCATAGGCCTGACCTAGACACCCTCCCCTAGGACATCACCCTAAAGTCAGAAGCATTCAAGGGATACCATCATCCACTCGACCAGAAACGTTCCACTCGGAAGACCCTATGTCACTCGAACATAGCAATGATCACTCGACAGACAGAAGATCGAAAGCCACTCTGAAAAGCAACGGTCGGGCGTTTACTCTATAGACTTCATGGTCATTTATGTCACTTTATTACTAGCGTTACCAGAAACGCCCCATCTTTAGGTACCTTAAACCCTTTGTA
This sequence comes from Triticum aestivum, assembly GCF_018294505.1. NCBI lineage: Eukaryota > Viridiplantae > Streptophyta > Magnoliopsida > Poales > Poaceae > Triticum > Triticum aestivum. The sequence continues at coordinate 478,162,662 of NC_057809.1, read as the reverse complement.
ACTGAAGGCGGGAGGGCTCTGGCGAACTCTATATAAGCCACCCCCCTCCTCAGGGACAAGGGTTCGCACCTCCTGTAACACCACACACATATAATCCAGTCGACCGCCTCCGGGCACCGAGACATAAGGTTATTACTTCCACCGTGAAGGGCCTGAACTTGTAAATCTTGTGTGTACAGCTTCACCATAGTTGGGATCTTGCCTCTTCATACCTAACCCCGTTTTACTGTCAGTCTTAGAACCACGACAGTTGGCGCGCACCGTGTGCCAAGTGTCTTAGTGACTTTTTGGTGAAGTTGCAAGTTTTTCGATTCCTACCATCATGGTTTCCGGCGGTGGGTTGGCTGACGACTCCGCCTGGCTTCAGGAAGATGCCCTTGACGTTGAGGCGCTTCCCGTCTGCGGGGCGACGCATTTTCGTGCCTGTGCTCACGGCATCCTTCTCCGGCAGCTGTTGACCCAATATCGGTCGACTCCCCTGGTGTCCTTGCTCCCCGTTGTTCGCCGACGCAAGCGATCTGGTCGGTCGCGGCTTCAGCGATGGGTGAAACACGCGGTGGCTCGCCAGTCAGCCATCCCACAAGTCGCGGCAATCGAGCCCGATGAAACTCTCTACGGCCTGTTCGACCTGTCAACTGGCTCTGTCGAGACCACATCCGAATGCGACAGGAGCGATCCTGCGGCTGAAGTCTTGATGGTCGACGAACCACATAGTCCTCCTGGCTTCCGCCGTGATGACGGCGGTGATGGCGGTGGCGATCCATCACGCGGTCAAAAGGAATACCGCCCCGTGCCTCTTTCTTCGCAGCAGAGGGAAGAGCTTCGCCGCTGCAACATGGATGCCCTTCACACGCCCATCGTTGGAGAAACCTCTGAGGCCTGGGCCTTGGAGGAGGCACGCCTGGGAAACTTGGTTGAGCGCACTCGACTGGAGAACCTTCAGCATGCACTCGACGAGCGTGCTCAGCAGCGAGCTCCCGAGTCCAGTCGACGACAGTTTTTTCCACCTCAACCTCAGGTATACCGCACTCCGATTCAAAATATCATAGCTGTAGCCCGTATAGCAGAGTCAATTCAGCCTTCCTTGTCGGAGGCTGGCAGAGAGTTGATGCAGATCCGGGCCTTACTCCGGGCAGCGGGAGAGAAGAACACAGCAGTGTCTCAGTCGCGGAATAGGATTCATAGCAGATCTGTGATGGCAGATATAGTTCAGTCGGCCCACAGCCAAACATCGCCCCCGCGGCGTGAGGGACGTGGGCATCAGCAGGAGCAATGCAGAAACCACGAGTAGTATGATCACCGACTCGGTCGTGATGACCGTCGTCGAGTGCCCACACCTCCTCCGAGGAGTGGATCATATGTGCCTCGGCAATATGATGACAAACGCCCTCGCAGTGGCGAGGGAAGAGTACCAGCCGACCCAAGGGAGCCAGGCTTTGATGAAAGATCTATTCTCGTTCAAGGTCTAGTTGACAGGAACAGAGCGCACAGGGAGGGCCTTGACACAATCACCCGACTTGCAGCAGAGTTCATGTTTCAGGTCTAGAGTGTTTCAGTAGGGCCATCAGAACCGCAGTGATTCCTCCCAACTTCAGGTTGGTGGCTAGAGTCAGCAAGTTCACTAGTGAGTCCAAGCCTGACACTTGGCTTGAGTATTACCGAGTGGCAATATAGATCGGTGGCGGCAATGATGAATTGTTCATGAAGCATCTTCCTCTGATGTTGGAAGGATCAGCCAGAGCATGGTTGACTTAGTTAGCGCCAGGTAGTATATTCAGTTGGGAAGAACTTGCTCAAGCGGCCAGCGGGGTTAACGTAATTGCAGCATTGCATGCAAAAACCGAATGAAACTCTGAGAGATTACATTCAGAGGCGGACCACTTTGCATCACATAGTGGAAAATGTTTCCCACCATCAAGCAGTTTGTGCCTTCAAAGAAGGCGTTAAAAATTGGGAGCTGGTCCTGAAATTCGGTCGGACAAGAGATATGTCTCTGACTTGGATGATATAAATAGCCATTCGGTATGCTAACGGAGAAGAAGAGGATCGACTCCATAGTGGAAAGAGCAAACCAGTCGGTCAGGACACCGGTGGAGGCAATTCCAAATAGAAACAAAAGTGTAAAGCTGAGCCTGCAGGACCTAGTCAAACTGCTGCAGTGATTCAAGGAAAGTTTAAAGGGAAACCTAAGGGGCCCTGGACCACCAAGAAGGTAAAACATGCAGCTGGTAACGATGTGATGGATCTGCCATGTCACATTCACACCAAGAAAAATGAAGAAGGCAATCTGATTTATCCTAAGCATACCACTCGACAGTGCTGGGTTCTGATTGAGCAATTCTGAGAGAAACAGCCTAATGAGAAGGAAAAAGAATCTGACAAGGATGAAGACAAAGAGGAAGATGATGGTTTTCCCAATGTCAATTCCACCCTAATGATTTTTGCGGATGTTGAGAGCAAAAGTCGACTAAAAGTGATCAACAAAGAAGTGAATATGGTTGCTCCAACAACGACAACATGCCTGAAGTGGTCACAAACAGCTATCACATTCGACGAGTCTGACCACCCTACTCGCATACCCACTCTGAGGAGGCAAGTGTTGGTGCTCGACCTAGTTCTTGGGGGTACTCGATTGACAAAAGTGTTGATGGATGATGGTAGTGGTTTGAATATTCTTTACGCTGAAACCTTGAAAGGAATGGGCATTCCGATGTCCAAACTTAGTGAGAGAAACATGAGCTTTCACGTCGTTATCCATGGAAAGAAAGCTGAATCACTTGGCCAGATAACCTTGGACGTGGTTTTCGGCGATTCAAAGAATTACCGTAAGGAAAAGTTGACATTTGACGCAGTGGATTTCCAGAGTGCTTATCATGCTATTCTGGGGAGGCCTGCATATGCGTGTTTTATGGCTCGACCATGTTACGTGTATCTCAAGTCGAAAATGCCTGGTCCCAGAGGAGTGATCACGGTCACTGGAAATCGGCAGAAGGCAGAGGAATGCTTCCAGAAGGGTTCTAAAATTGCCAATGCACAAATGGCAGCTGTTGAAATGCAAGAGTATCAAAAAAATGTAGATCCGAGTGATTTGCTGCGAGCCAAGAAGCCTGCCACAGATTCAGCATTTCAGTCGTCTGGAGAAACAAAACCGATTCATATTCATCCAACCGATCCTAATGCTGTTCCTACTCATATATCAACATCACTCGACAGCAAATAGGAAGAAGCGCTCATCCAGTTCCTCCGTGAGAACTGGTACATCTTTGCATGGAAACCTCCTGACATGCCAGGTGTGCCCAGGGAATTGGCTGAGCACAGTTTGCGAGTCGACCCGAAAGTGAAGACAGTCAAGTAACATCTTAGACGGTCTGCCGTACAGAAGAGAAAAGCAATTGGTGAGGAAGTGGCTCGGTTCCTAGCAACTGAGTTCATCCGAGAGATGTACCACTCCGAATGGCTCGCCAATGTTGTCATGGTCCCCAAGAAGGATGGTTCACTTCGTATGTGCATTGACTTCAAGCATATCAATCAGGCCTGGCCGAAAGATCATTTTCCTCTCCCCCGTATCGACTCGACTGTGGGGTGTGAATGTTTGTCTTTACTAGACGCCTATTCCAGGTATCATCAAATCCGATTGTATGGACCCGATGAGATAAAAACAGTTTCATCACACCATTCGGGTACTCTTGTTATGTCACCATGCCATTCGGTCTCAATTACGCTGGTGCCACATTTATGAGGATGATTCAGAAGTGCCTACTCACTCAAATCAGTCGGAATGTGGAAGCACATATGGATGACAATGTGGTCAAGTCGCCTAAAGGTTCCGACCTACTGACTGACCACGCTTCAACCTTTGCCAAGTTAATAAGGTATGATACCAAGCTTAATCCATTGAAATGCACATTCAGAGTTCCAGGAGGAAAGTTACTCGGTTTCCTCATTTCCGAACGAGGGATCGATGCCAACTCAGAGAAAGTTGGACCCATACAATGGATGAAATGCCATGTGCGTGCACATGATGTTCAGAAGCTTACTGGTTGTTTGGCCGCCTTGAGTCGATTCATCTCTCGCCTCAGTGAAAAGGCATTGCCTCTTTACCGACTGATGAAGAAATCTGATAAGTTCGAGTGGACTCCCGAAGCTGACGCAGCGTTTGCAGAACTCAAAACCCTACTTTCCACATAGTCGGTGCTTGCTGCCCAATCAGCAAAGAGCCTTTACTACTTTATATTGCAGCCACTAGAAAAGTTGTCAGCATAGTACTTACGGTCGAGCGGGAAGAAGAAAAAATCTATAATGTTCAGTGCCCGGTGTACTATATTTCTGAAGACTTGACTCCATCCAAGCAAAGATATCCTCATTATCAGAAGCTTGTTTATGGGATTTACATGACCACAAAGAAGGTTGCACCTTATTTCTTTGACAACTCCGTTACAGTCGTCAACGATGCACCATTGTCAGAGATTCTGAACAACAGAGATGCAACTGGTCGAGTGGCAAAGTGGGCGATTGAACTCCTTCCCTTGGATATCAAGTTTGAGGCAAAGAAAGCTATCAAGTCCCAGGTAATAGCAGATTTCCTCGCCGAGTGGGTCGAGCAGCAACAACCGACTCAGATTCACTCGGAGCATTGGACCATGTTCTTTGATGGATCCAAGATGCTGAACGGTTCTGGTGCTGGGGTGGTACTGGTATCCCCTCGAGGAGACAGACTCAGCTACGTTCTTCAGATCCATTTTGATTCCTCCAACAACAAAGTTCAATATGAAGCACTTTTGTTCAGGTTGCATATGGCCATTTCACTCGGCGTCCATCGCCTAATGGTCTACGGCGACTCAGATTTGGTGGTCAATCAAGTGATGAAGGAGTGGGACGTCAGAAGCCCGGCTATGACTGGCTATTGTAATGCAGTGAGAAAGTTAGAGAAGAAGTTTGAGGGGTTAGAGCTCCATCATATACCCCGGCTGAAAAATCAAGCAGCTGATGATTTGGCAAAGATAGGCTCCAAGCGTGAGCCTATTCCTAGTAATATGTTCCTGGAGCATCTTCACACGCCGTCCGTCCAAGTGGATCCCTTCACGGAGGAGCCCCCACAACCTAAGAGCCCTACTGATCCGACTGAAGTTGAAATCCCAGCCGTGGTCGACTTGGTCATGGAAGTTCTGGCTGTCATACCTAATTGGACAGTGTCGTACATCGCATATATTATCAGGAATGAGCTCCCAGAGGATGAAGAAGAGGCCCGTAAGATTGTCCGTCGATCTAAAGCCTTCACAGTAATGGGTGGACAGCTTTACAGAGAAAGTGTTACCGGAGTTGCTCAGAAGTGTATAACATCGGAAGAAGGTCAAGTGATCCTCAACGACATCCATTCGGGGACCTGTGGTCACCATGCGTCCTCTCGGACCATTGTGGCCAAAGCATATCGAGCAGGATTTTATTGGCCACGAGCGAATGAAATGGCAAAAGACATGGTCAACAGATGTGAAGGTTGCCAGTTCTACTCCAACATGTCTCACAAGCCTGCATCCGCCCTGGAGACCATTCCACTCGCCTGGCCCTTTGCTGTTTGGAGATTAGATATGGTTGGGCCTCTGAGGACGGGTAGAAGTGGCTTCACCCATGTGCTCATAGCAGTCGACAAGTTCACCAAGTGGATTAAAGCCAAGCCTATCAAAAACCTCGAAGCAAGCACTGCTTTCAGCTTCATCAAAGAGTTAACATTTAGATATGGTGTCCCGCACAACATCATCACGGATAATGGGTTGAACTTTGATTCTTATGAGTTTAGAGCCTTTAGCGCTTCCCAAGGCACTCGGGTCGACTATGCTTCAATCGCCCATCCCCAGTCGAATGGACAAGTTGAAAGAGCAAACGGATTGATTCTCAAAGGACTGAAACCCCGATTGATGCGTGACCTCAAGCATGCAGCGGGCGCCTGGGTCGATGAACTTCCACCAGTACTTTGGGGATTGGGGACAACTCCTAATCGGTCAACCGGCCGAACTCCATTCTTCTTAGTCTATGGGGCTGAAGCTGTGCTTCCAAGTGACTTACTTCATAACGCTTCTCGAGTGGAACTCTTCTCAAAAGCAGAAGCAGAACAAGCCCGTTAGGATGCTTTTGACCTTCTGTAAGAAGAAAGAGAGATGGCGTTGATCCGGTCGATCATCTATAAGCAAGACCTGCATCGATTCCACGCCAGAAACGTGAGAGGTCGAGCATTTCAAGAGGGAGACCTGGTTCTTTGAGTGGATCAGCAGAAACCACACAAGCTCACTCTTGCTTGGGAAGGCCCCTTCATCATCACCAAAGTACTTCACAATGGGGCTTATCGCCTCTACAATGTGGAGCATAATAAAGACGAGCCACGTGCTTGGAATGCGGAGCTACTCTGCCCCTTTAAGCATTTAGATTGTTGTGAAGTAATAAGAAATACATTCTAGTTCGATTATCAAAGACACAGTTTCACAGATGATTGTCGTTCCTTTTTAAGTGTTCTGAATCCCCCAATGGGTGCCTTAGGTGTGAATCTGCTTCGCCTAAGTTTCAAATAATCAAATCCTACCGAGTGATGAGCAAGTCTCTCACTCGGGGGCTTATCTGCGAATGCGCTTCGCCTAAGTTTAAAAAATCCTACCGAGGGGTGAGCAAGTCTCTCACTCGGGGGCTTAGCTGCAGGCCAGTACTCGCCTAAGTTTAAAAAATCCTACCGAGTGGTGAGCAAGTCTATCACTCGGAGGCTTAGCTGCAGTCCAATACTCGCCTAAGTTTAAAAAATTATACCGAGTGGTGAGCAAGTCTCTCACTCAGAGGCTTAGCTGCAGTCCAGTACTCGCCTAAGTTTAAAAAATCCTATCGAGTGGTGAGCAAGTCTCCCGCTCGGGGGCTTAACTACAGTCCAGTACTCGCCTAAGTTTAAAAAAATCCTACCGAATGGTGAGCAAGTCTCCCACTTGGGGGCTTAGCTGCAATCCAGTATTCGCCTAAGTTTAAAAAAATCCTACCGCGTGATGAGCAACCCTCCCACTCGGGGGCTTAGCTGCAGTCCAGTACTCGCCTAAGTTTAAAAAATCCTACCGAGTGGTGAGAAACTGTAACGCCCCAGATGTAACTTTCCCCATTTGTACTCCAACTCTTGCCGTTTCCGGTGTCAAGTTATATTTATTTCTCGGGTTCGGGTCCTTGTCTCCGTGTGTTGTTTTCGTTTTCATGCATCTCATACCATGTCATCTCGTGCATTGCATTTGCATACATGTTCATCTCATGCATTCGAGCATTTTCCCCGTTGTCCGTTTTGCATTCCGGCGCTTCGTTCTCCTCCGGTGGTCATCTCTAGCTTTCTTTCGTGTTTGGGAATTAAACATTTCCGGATTGGACCGAGACTTGCCAAGCGGCCTTGGTTTACTACCGGTAGACCGCCTGTCAAGTTTCGTATCATTTGGACTTCGTTTGATACTCCAACGGTTAACCGAGGGACCGAAAAGGCCTCGTGTGTGTTGCAGCCCAACACCCCCCAAATTTGGCCCAAAACCCACCAAACTCTGCTCCATCGTCTCGGTCGTTCAATCACGATCGTGTGGGCGAAAACCGCACCTCATTTGGACTCTCCTAGCTCCACTTATGCCTATAAATAGCCCCTCCATTTTTCGGATTCGTCTTCTCCCCCGAAACCCTAGTTCAAAAAAGAAAAACATCCTCCGCCGCCGACGGACACGTCCGCCCCAGCGCCGGACAGCGCCGCCGCCGCCCGCCTCCGCCACGTGGCCCCGCCCCATCGCGCCCACATCGTCGGTGCCAGGCCTGGGAGGCCCGAGGCTGGCCCCCGAGGCCCAGCCGGCTCGCCCCGCCGCCCGCCTCCTCTCGCCGCCGTCGCCTTCGGCCCCGGCGACCGGCGCCGCCGCGGGCCGCCTCTCCGGCCGCCGCACCTCGCCGGCGCGCGAGCCACTGCCGGCCGACCCCGCCGCCGCACCGCGCCTCCTCGCCGCGCCCCTCCGCTGCCTCCTCGCAGGCGCCGCCCCCCAGCGACCTCCTCCACCGCCGGCGCACCCCGCAGCTCCGGCGAGCTCGAGCTCCACCGCCGGCGCCGCCTCGGCTTCCGCGCCGCGATCCCGATCTGGATCCGGTCGCGTGAACAGTAAACCCTAACCCCCGATTTTTTTTGCTAAGTCCTAGAAATTTTGATCCAAGTTGCTCTGTTCGAGGTCCCGTAACTTTGCAACCGTAGCTCCGTTTTGGGTGTATGATATATCAAAATCTTCGCCTCGACATGTACATCATTTCATTCCATTGCATCATTTGCATTTGAGGTCTTCTTGATACCCAAAATTCTGTTAGAAGGAGGCTTCGTGAGTTAAATTGCAGATCCGTTAGTTCATCATGCACTTTTGTCATTTTTGCCATGTTTAATTCGTGCATGATATGCCTGTGCCCCTTTGGGATGAATTGTTAAGCATTTTGTCTTCTTTACAGAGGTGCCATTCATGCATTTTTAGGATGTGTGTGTTGTCTTGTGCAAGCTTGCGAAGAGAGGTACCTGAGGTTGCTGATTTCAGAGACTTGGTGATTTTCACTAAGTCTGGGATATTTTAGTTCATGATGCTATATGTCCAGCTTGTTTCCTAATGATCCGTGCCACTTTTGAGGATGATCAGTAAGGGAGTTTTGATATTTATGTTATGCTCCATCCATCCATGTCTTTGTTTACATATGTGGAGTGCTCTAGGTTGACTCAATCGAGCTCAACTTTTGCTTCGTTGTTAATCTGGGCAGATCGTCAACTTGTTTGCGATTTTGCCGATGCTACCGTTAGTGTTCCATGCATGCTATGCCTTTGTTCTTGCCATGTGTAGCTAGAACATTGTGCCTTCTTGCTGGTTATATGCTTTCCTTGCCATGACTTGCACCGTAGTGAGTGCATCGAGCTTGTTTACATGCCTTCGTGGGTTAAATTTCAGCGTGTCTCAGTTTTCACTAAGTCTGAAAACTGATTGTGTTCGAGCGATGTTCGTGAGCTCGGTAGAGTATTTTGTGAACCCTTTTGGCCCCAGGTCACTTCGGGTGTTTTGTTAAGCTTGTTGAGTAGCTCCATGCCATGTTCTTACTTGTCATGTTCAGGTTTTCTATCATGTTGTTTTGCTGCTCCGAAGAGAGCATCGTGATCTGAAATTTCAGACTAGTGTTAATTTCAGTAAGTCTGGAATCTGTTTTGCATTTGCGTTTTAGCCATGCTTGTTTGAACCTCTTAATGGATGAATTTGCCTATGGCTCAGTGCTAGTGTTTTGTCAACCATCTTGTGTACTTCACTGCCATGTATTTTTTTTCATGTTTGGTGGCTGTAGCATGTTCATTTCGTTGCATTTAGATGCCTACTTGCTGTAAATCACATACCGGTGTCATATCTTAAAACGCTTGCCATTTCCAAACCGTAGCTCCGATTCCTATGATCTTTATATCGTTTTCAAGCGATTTCATCCCCTCTATCCAGTGGCACACTTGGTTTTCCAAGTTGATGCCAGGTTCATGCATTTCCTGTCATATCTTGCATTTTTGCATCCCGCATCGCATCCCGCATAGCATATCGTCATTTCATCATATTGCTTGGACTTGCATGTGGTTGATTGTATCCTTGTTGCTTGTTTGCCTTGTTGGGTAGAGCCGGGAGACGAGTTCGCTACCGAGGAGCCCGTTGAGTTCGCTCGTGAGGATCCAGTCAACTCTGACAACTGTGCAGGCAAGATGATCATACCCTCGAAATCACTACTATCTTTGCTATGCTAGTTTGCTCGCTCTTTTGCTTTGCCACTGCTACGATGCCTACCTTTTGCTTGTCAGCCTCCCAATTGCCATGTTGAACCTCTAACCCACCATTGTCCTAGCAAACCGTTGATTGGCTATGTTACCGCTTTGCTCAGCCTTCTTATAGCGTTGTTAGCTGCAGGTGAAGATTGGAGCCGTTCCTTGTTGGAACATTTATTTACTTGTTGGGATATCATTATATTGCTATGTTATCTTAATGCATCTATATACTTGGTAAAGGGTGGAAGGCTCGGCCTCTCGCCTAGTGTTTTGTTCCACTCTTGCCGCCCTAGTTTCCGTCATATCGGTGTTATGTTCCCGGATTGTGCGTCCCTTACGCGGTTGGGCTATAATGGGAACCCCTTGATAGTTCGCCTTGATTAAAGCTTTTCCAGCAATGCCCAACATTGGTTTTACCATTTGCCACCTAGCCTCTTTTTCCCTTGGGTTTCCGGAGCCCGAAGGTCATCTTTATTTTAGCCCCCCACGGGCCAGTGCTCCTCTGAGTGTTGGTCCGAACTAGAGCCCTGTGCAGCGCCACCTCGGGGAAACTCGAGGTTTGGTTTTAGTTGTACGGATTGCTCATCTGAGTGTGCCCTGAGAAAGAGATATGTGCAGCTCCTATCGGGATTTGTCGGCACATTCGGGCGGTGTTGCTGGACTTGTTTTAACCTGTCGAATCATCCTTGTTGTACCGAGATACCGAGTCTGATCGGTGTGTCTTGGGTGGAGGTCTATTCCTTCGTTGACCGTGAGAGCTTGTTATGGGCTAAGTTGGGACCCCCCTGCAGGGATTGATATTTCGAAAGCCGTGCCCGCGGTTATGGGCAGATGGGAATTTGTTAATGTCCGGTTGTAGATTACTTGAATTAAACTTAATTAAAATGAATCAACCGTGTGTGTTACCGTGATGGCCCCTTCTCGGCGGAGTCCGGGAAGTGGACACGGTGTTGGAGTTATGCTTGCGCAGGATGTTCCTTTAGCTTCTCGCTCGTGCTTCGCCTTCTCTTCTCGCTCTCTTTTGCGTATAAGTTAGCCACCACATATGCTAGTCGCTTGCTGCAGCTCCACATATTTTGCCTTATCCATTCCTATGAGCTTAAATAGTTTTGATCGCGTGGGTGTGAGATTGCTGAGTCCCTGTGGCTCACAGATACTACAACTCCAGATGCAGGTCCAGGTGTTTCTGCTCCAGTTGACGATTACGAGCTCAAGTGGGAGTTCGACGAGGACTCTCAGCGATACTACGTGTCTTTTCCGGATGATCAGTAGTGGTGCCTAGTTGGGGTTATCGATTCAGGACCTTGTCGCATGTTGGGGGTCTTTTCTATTTTGGCACCGTAGTCGGGCCATGAGTGATTTGTATGATGGATGTTATTTATGTACTCTGATGTGACGTGGCGAGTGTAAGCCAACTATGTTATCTCCCCCTTTTATTATATATTACATGGGATGTTGTAATGGTTGCCTGACTTGCGACATTGCTTTCAATGCGGTTATGCCTCTAAGTCGTGCCTCGACACGTAGGAGCTATAGCCGCATCGAGGGCGTTACAAGTTGGTAATCAGAGCCTTCCCCGACCTTAGGAGCCCCATTGCTTGATCGTTTTTAGCAGCCGAGTTGTGTCTAGAAAAATGTTTTGAGTCCTTAGGAATTATATATCGGAGAGCTTAGGAATTCTTTTTACTTCCCAGTCTCCTCATCGCTCTGGTAAGGCATCCTGGCGTAGAGTTTTGACTCTTCTCTTCTCAAATTTCACTAAAAAAAAATTTTAGGATCACGCGAGTATCTTGGATTTGTTCCGATGGTTTTGTGACGAGAACATTGTTCTTGGTGCCTCCTGTCTTTAGGGGTTGTGGCAGTGTCCCGGGGAGTTGAGCTCCGAGGTGTTGTCGTCACAATTTTATCGTTGCAATTCTGGTATACTTGAGATATGTGCGCGACATCGGAAATCTCCTTTATGCAGTTCGTTGGTGAGATAACCTCGACGCCACCCAGTACTGGAGCGGGAGTTCGGGAGTATCGCCATAACTTGTATAACGGATGCTTTTCGAAGGTTGAGGTAGATGGTTTCCGAAGTTTTCTTGGTTATGTGTTGAAGGATGGATACAGCTGGATGTAGGATTTTCTAGTTTGGGTGAGATATTGTGCTTCCCCTGTATCCCCAACACCTGATTGCATAACCGGAAAGGTTCGGGAGTTTCATAGGTGGGAATTCTAGTAGCTCTAGTTCTTCTTCCACGGATATTGGTTTGAGATTGGGATTTCTTACCGATTATTCGTTCTTGGTCCGTACGTTGTTGAATTATTTCTCTTCCTTAATTCTTCGTGGCTTCTCAATTTATGGATATGTGACCATTTGAAGAGGAATGCATTCGTTCATTTTGTTCGGATGTGAAGACTATATGTTGCAATTTTCATTCCGTTGGGTTCAGCTTCTATATTGTTATCTACCTATGTGCTAATGGTGGTCAACCTCTTAAGGATGGCTCCTCCAACGCGCACGACTCCGAATCCTGATCCGCCTCCACCTCCGCCTCCTCCGGAAGCATGGCAAGCTGTGATGGCCGCTACTAATGCAAATACACAGTTGATCATGCAAATCCTCCAAGAGCGCAATCAAGGCAGTCAAGGGAATCAAGGCAACAATCAGCACCACTTTGCTACTCTGAACCAGTTCCTCGCAAATGGCCCAAAGACGTTCAGCGGTTGTGTTGAGGCTACCGATGCTGACGATTGGCTAGTGGATCTGGGCAAGCATTTCGAATGCAGCAACGTCAGGCCTGAAGATTTCGTCAAGTTTGCTTCTTTCCAGCTCAAAGATCAGGCTGCAGAGTGGTTCCAGTAGTACAAGGATTCCAGAGGTGGACGTCTGATCACTTGGAACGATTTCCGTCAAGATTTCCGCGCTCATCACATTCCTCAAAGTGTGGTTGAGAGTAAGCGTCAGGAATTCCGCAATCTGAAGCAAGGCTCTTTGTCTGTCTATGACTACAACAAGTTGTTCCAGAAGCTCGCCCGTTTTGCCAAGCAGGATGTTCCTGATGAGAAGAGCATGATCTATCAGTTCAGGGGTGGTCTTCGTGAGGAAATTCAGCTCGCTCTTGTCCTCTTTGAGCCGTTGAGATATGATGAGTTCTACAACATGGCACTGAAGCAAGAGGCTGCGCAGATGAGGTGTGATGCTTCCAGGAAGCGTGCCAGAGATGTTACTCCGTCTTCCTCTACTCAAGTGGTCAAGCAGCAGAAGTATTGGCTTCCGCCTCCTCCGTTCCGTCAGCCGTATCAGCAGAAGAGCAAAGGTGGCAGTGGTTTCTCCCACCCACCCAACCCAGGCTTTCAGAACAAGTCTTCGTCTCAAGCGCCAAGACCGAGTGCTCCGTATCACCGTCCGCTTTCAGAGGTCACGTGCAACAAGTGCCAACAGAAGGGTCACTATGCCAACAAGTGTACCAACCAGAGGCGTCTTCCTCCCCCTCCTCCTGTCAGATCGGCAAGTACAGCTGTGGTCAAGCACAATCCCAAGCTCACCAAAGTGGCACATTTTCTGCCTATCAAAGAGTCGATCACTGCAGCTCAATTGGCGGAACTCTATACCTCTCGCATTGTCTCTCTGCACGGTATTCCTCAAGTGATATCTTCAGACCGTGGCAGCATCTTTACCTCCAAGTTTTGGGATTCTTTTCAGAAAGCCATGGGCACCAACATCCGCTTCAACACAGCTTTCCATCCTCAAACGAGCGGTCAAGTCGAGCGTGTCAACCAAATTCTTGAAGATATGCTCAGGGCTTGTGTGATCTCTTTCAGCATGAAGTGGGAGGATTGTCTTCCTTATGCTGAATTCTCATACAACAACAGCTTTCAAGCAAGTTCGGGCAAGGCCCCCTTTGAAATTCTATATGGCAGGAAGTGCCGTACCCCTCTCAACTGGTCTGAAACCGGTGAACGTCAGCTGCTGGGCAATGACCTAATCACAGAGGCATAAGAAATGTGCAAAGTCATTCGTGATAACCTCAAAGCAGCCCAGTCCCGCCAGAAGAGCTACTATGATAGTAAGCACCGTGATCTGGCTTTCGAGATTGGAGATCACGTTTACCTCCGCATCTCTCCTATGAAAGGTACTCGTCGCTTCGGTATCAAAGGGAAGCTTGCCCCTAGATACGTGGGACCTTTCAAGATTGTCAGCAAGAGAGGCGACCTCGCCTATCAACTCGAGCTTCCTTCAAATTTTGCAAATGTTCATGATGTGTTCCATGTCTCTCAGCTTCGAAAGTGCTTCAAGACTCCTGACCGCACCGTCAACTTCGAGGACATTGAGCTCCAAGAAGATCTCTCCTATCGTGAGCACCCAGTTGCTATTATTGAAGAGACCGAACGCAAGACTCGCAACAAGTCAATCAAATTTCTCAAAGTCAAGTGGTCACACCATTCCGACCGTGAAGCTACCTGGGAACGCGAGGATCACCTCCGTTCTGAGTACCCGGAGTTCTTTCAGTCCTAGATCTCGGGACGAGATCTTTTCGTAGTGGTGGAGTGTTGTAACGCCCCAGATGTAACTTTCCCCATTTGTACTCCAACTCTTGCCGTTTCCGGTGTCAAGTTATATTTATTTCTCGGGTTCGGGTCCTTGTCTCCGTGTGTTGTTTTCGTTTTCATGCATCTCATACCATGTCATCTCGTGCATTGCATTTGCATACATGTTCATCTCATGCATTCGAGCATTTTCTCCGTTGTCCGTTTTGCATTCCGGCGCTTCGTTCTCCTCCGGTGGTCATCTCTAGCTTTCTTTCGTGTTTGGGAATTAAACATTTCCGGATTGGACCGAGACTTGCCAAGCGGCCTTGGTTTACTACCGGTAGACCGCCTGTCAAGTTTCGTATCATTTGGACTTCCTTTGATACTCCAACGGTTAACCGAGGGACCGAAAAGGCCTCGTGTGTGTTGCAGCCCAACACCCCCCAAATTTGGCCCAAAACCCACCAAACTCTGCTCCATCGTCTCGGTCGTTCGATCACGATCGTGTGGGCGAAAACCGCACCTCATTTGGACTCTCCTAGCTCCACTTATGCCTATAAATAGCCCCTCCATTTTTCGGATTCGTCTTCTCCCCCGAAACCCTAGTTCAAAAAAGAAAAACATCCTCCGCCGCCGACGGACACGTCCGCCCCAGCGCCGGACAGCGTCCGCCGCCGCCCGCCTCCGCCACGTGGCCCCGCCCCATCGCGCCCACATCGTCGGCGCCAG